>NC_139017.1:103689343-103771843 GCF_964374135.1 Grampus griseus
CTTGCCTTGGCTTTAGTCAAGGATGCCTGCTCAGTTAGAAATGTGTTCAGTGAGTATGTGCACAGCTGGAGAATGTGACCCAACACATGCCACTTTGGCCTGTAAGCTGGAGTTTTAAAGAGGCAGAATCATATTGATGAGCTGGTGCCGGTATTATGCACCATTCAGCTGGACATTAATTTCTGACAGAGAGGGTCATAACTGGGAAAAACTGCAGATTTTACTGGCTACTCTTTTTTATGTTATTAGGGGCTTTTTCCCTCTTGAATTTTGTAAGCACAATGTGTCTTTTAAAACAATTAAAAAATAATATAGAGCCCTGGGATTTGATGTAAAATTGCATATTTGTGACTGCAGTGTCACTGGTTTTCAACTACCCTGTAACAAGGAAAGCAAACCCAACTGGAAAGGAGGCAGAGGTGTTTCTCTGCCACATCGCAGCCATATGAACTGAGGTTCTTAATTGAATACCAGGAATGATATAACTTGGAAATTAAACCAAAGATATTTTCCATCAGTGTAAAAAGACCATTTTAAAACACTTTATTCATTTTTCAGATCTCTTTCTTCCTTTTCCCAACGTCACATTGATAGTCTGGTAGAGGGACACAATTGGAAAATTATCTATATATAAAAAAATGAAATTTAAGATATAAAAATTCTGCAATTCTGGTAAATTTTATGTTCACTCTTTCCTTGATCTAAATAGAGTATTCTAAAAATATTACCCATATAGGGGACACATTTTTTTTTAGCATCTTTATTGGAGTATAACTGCTTTACAGTGGTGGGGGACACATTTTTATATACATATTATTTTTGTTTAGAAATTGTGAGCTAGTGAAAAGTGAAAATGACCTTGACTGTTGTACTTATTCATTGATAGAAATAATAGCCTTTTAATATCTGGATTCAGATATCTTCTCTACTAATCACACAACTTTCATAAATTTCAAAACAAGGATTTGGATTGAATGAAAACAGGAAGCTGGTGCTTCCTATGTGCCCCCTGTATTTGTGTTCATATGGAATATTTACACAATATTCTGACTTGGCTTTAATCTATAATTCCTGGCTATTATTTCAGTTGCAACTATAATTTTTAGATTAATGGTTATAATTTTGTTAAGGTATACATGAAAAGTTTTATGTTCATGCTTGAAAGGAGGATCGTTAAACATTCATTATTACCACTCAAATTAGTTGTCATGTGCTATATAACAGTTACCCATTATCATCTCACTAGTTTAGGTTCAGCAGCAAGTGAACAGCAATATATAGTTCATATCAGTAGAGTAATTTTTGTTGGGGAACAGAGAGAGAAATGATTTTAAAACCCATTTGACATACTTATGTTGACAAATTATTTAAAGGAATTACTGCTTTGTCAATAAACATGTTTGTATATTGGAATAGGATTGTGTTTGGATTTACTTCTAGCTGTTTAATTATTCTATGATTGTGAAAAACTGCTTATTCATATGATTATGAGTAAAAAAAATAGAAAATACAAAGGTTGAGGTGTTTTAGTCTTTTGCAGACACCTAACCTTGCCAAGAAAAAGCACTTTCCATTTTTGTAAGCAGGCATTGAAATCTTGCTTTTTCAATGAAGCTAGATTGTGTAATTTGTTAGTTTTCCCCATCTGGTAACAAATTATTCTTAAGGGAAAAAAAAAGCAGAAAGTAAAAGAAGAGATGGATTTTTATAAATGTTGTGGGTAAACATACATAGAGATGTCTCCAACTCATTTTGGAAAGATGTGAAGTGAAAATTAATAAATATAAATATATTTTAGTGTAAGAAACATTTTGCTTTTTTCTTTCAAATACCTTGGTATGCCAGTTCACTTATGTGAAGACATTAGGACAGCCACATGGTTCTTTTGATCACATATATGAATCATTCCATAATCCTCAGTAATTTAACTTGGTTCTTTTTCCATAGAAAGAAAACCCCATAAATTTGATTCTGATCTCACCTAACTTTAGAGCTTTCTGTCTTAAAGAGTCAAACTGTAGCTGATGAAGACATTTTGCATTTTTCCATATCGCATCTGGCTTCATAATGATGGTTTATTCTATTTTATTTAATATTTTTTTTCTGCACAGAGGAGAGGAAAAACATATAGGTCCATGAATCAATCTAGATAATGGGGAAGGCTGAATGTAATAAATAATACAGTAACAACCCTAAACTAATGAGCTGTTGCTAAGGTACATTTTATAGGCTCAT
Organism: Grampus griseus; assembly: GCF_964374135.1. Taxonomy (NCBI): domain Eukaryota; kingdom Metazoa; phylum Chordata; class Mammalia; order Artiodactyla; family Delphinidae; genus Grampus; species Grampus griseus. The sequence continues at coordinate 103,691,579 of NC_139017.1, forward strand.
CCTCTATATAAAAAGTCACTAATAACCCCTTGGTGTAATCAGATGATAAAGCTTTGCCATAAGGCAACACCTGTGCAATTAGAACTGCAGATTCTTTTGCACGTTTCATTAATTTCAGGATTTTGTAAAGGCACAATGACTACACTAATAATCTAGTCTACTTGACTCCATGTCTACCAGAAACAGTGTCTAATTAGATAAAGGTAATTAATTAGAGATAAATGGAGCTAATCTGGCTCAGTTAACACTAATTCTCTGAATTAAGACATTTTGGGACACCTACTGTCCCGCTGACTGATATTTTGCATTAAGACTAGGTTCTAGAGGAATCAGAAAATACTGGCATTTGAGAATTGAGCAGTCTTTTGACGGCACATTTAGGCATCTGAAGCTGAAGGAGAGTTTTCTTTCATATTGTGCTATTTCACCACCTTTCTATTGCTGCTTGAAGAATTCACTTTGTAGTTATTCCAATCTGTGTTAGTCTCCATATAAATTTTAATAACCTTTGCTATCATTTTTATTATCTGTCTAGCCCACCAGTGGAAGAAAATTGCAAGTTGTTCCCTCTTAAATAAAGACTTAATTGTTACATTAAGGAAATGTCAAGACTCATCAGCCTATATCTTAAAATTCCGATTCTTTAAAGAGAACAAACCTCTGCTTTGCCGTGTTGGACTGAAGATTCAGTGATGTGGGGGGAAGAGCATGGACTTTGAAGTCGAAAGACCTGAATTCAAATTTCTGCTCTTTTACTAAATGAGTGATCTTAGGAAGATGATTAACCTTCCTGAGTTCCTTTGATTGTAAAATGGAAATAATACTAACTTTACAGGGTTGTCATGAGCATTGAATGACATAAAGGTTGGTAATTATACCTGTTAGGCTGAGAATGAACACATAACCTAGCACCATATCTTGATTGACTATAAGATTAAGTGTCAAAAATGTTACATTTTTGGAACTTCCCTGGTGGTCCAGTGGTAAAGAATCTGCCTCCCAATGCAGGGGATGCGGGTTCAATCCCTGCTCAGGGAACTAAGATCCCACATGCCGCGGGGCAACTGAGCCGTCACACCACAACTACTGAGCTCACACGCCTCAACTAGAGAGCCTGCGTGCCGCAAACTACAGAGCCCACGCGCTCTGGAACCTGTGCGCCACAACTAGAGAAGAGAAAACCCACACACCACAACCAGAGAGAAGCCTGCACACCGCAACGAAAGATCCCGCCTGCCGCAACTAAGACCTGATGCGGCCAAAAAAAATAGTTGCATTTTCATCTTGACCCCATGATAATCTTTGGGCTATATTTATACATGCAGCAAGGGAGAGATGAAGAATTTTCTCCCAAATAGTGAAATTAAGAAACAATCCTCCAAATTCTTTATCTGTCTTGGTTTTTTATACTGCTGTGATTAGCCCTCTTGGCAAGTTGTTCCACCGTCCACAAGGAATGGACAGTTTGCCCCTGAATTGAACTCTGGGATGTATGTAGCTTAATATGAAGTGGATGTTTGAATCTTTCTTCTATAATTTCTCTGGGCTGTGCCCTTTCTTCTTTCTGGTCTCTGTCCTCATGTTTCTGGTCTACTCCTAGATTGCTCTAATAGTCTCCTAATATCTCTGCTTTCATTTCTTTCTCCTATAATTCAATGTCCTGTAATTCACTGTCACCAACTTAATCTTCCTCACAGAGCACTTTCCTCATTTTCTCTCTTGTCAAGATCGTAAGAAGATTCCTCGTTAAACTGACTTTCATGAAGGCAGTCATAGCATCTAAATCTGGTCCATATTATTTATCCAGCCTGTCTCCTGCCCTCCCTTGCCAGTGGTGCCTTTTATTCCAGGCAAGCAGGGCTTACTGTTCTTCACCACTCTTATCTTTCCTTTTACGCTCTTGTCTCTACCTGAAATCCTCTCTCCTCTTCTTTCAAGACATCTCAAGTCCTGCATTTCCCCTGAGGCCTACATTGACAACTTTGGCCTACCAAGAGCATTCTCATGTCTGAAGGCCCATGGCAGCTCTCCATGGCATCACACTGATGAGATGTCTTAGGTCAGGAACCGTATCCTGTTCTCCTTGTGTGCAAGGCAAACCTTGCCCGCCATCCTCTTCCCCCAGCCTTTACACGGTGCGACCCTCCGGGGAACACAGAACAAAACAATATACATGTAACTTAACTGTGACGTGTGGCTTGGCCTGGGCCTTGGCTAGTCAGGTCTACATGACTTCTGAAGTAACCCTGGGGCTCTTTGCCCACTTTGGGTTTGGTTCAGCCCTGTGTTGAGCCTTCCTGTTTGGAGAAAGATTACCCTGATGAGAGGCCTGACTGTAGTCCCTCAGGTTTTGTGTCTAGCTTGTGGGGTATTAGGATTTTATAACATGCAATGAGGGAATGCCAGGAAGTGTCTTTTAGTATTTCATGACAATTAGAACATCTAGCAAGCAGTGATACTCCTTCTCCAGCAAACATTTCAGAAAGGGCTGAGTGCGCACGGGCTGGATTAGCATTCATTAGAGACCTTTAACGGAGCTTCCTGGTGAATTCTCTATGTAGGGGATTTTTCCATGGAGAGGAGAGTCCATGCCAAAGAAATTGGAACTTGTGTGCATTAGATGCCCAAGTTGACTGATTGTGGTTGTTGATTCTGAGCTTAACTGTGTGATATGCTTTGCCCAATGAGACAGTAGCAAACATGTAACAGACACAGACTTAAAAAATGCTTGGGTACCAGAGCTTGCTCTCTGGCGGCTCTTGGAAACCTGAGCAGCCCTGTGAATGAGCCCAGGCTAGCCAGCTAGATTGTGTCCGACATGTGGTCTAGTATCTCTCTTTCCCCAGCCCAGAGTCAGCCAACCCCAGTAGTCAAATGGCTTAGCTGACAGCAGCTGATTACAGACACACATGTGAGTCCAGTTGAGACCAGCAGAACAATGCACAGAATTGAACTAAATAGTTATTGAATTAAACCTTACGTTTTGGAGTCATTCAATACACAGCAATAGATAACTGACACATGAGTGTAGGCTATTTCACTGCCTCAACTCAGAAGAAACCCAGCGGACATAAAATGTTTGGTCTCCAATCTTGGAAGATATATACGCAGAAGCATGATGGTACCTTCAAGAGACATAGAGAAGCAAAGAAGCCATCTCAGTCTTAGGAAGTAAGAAAATGGGTTCAGTTTTTGTCATTTGGGGTTGGTATAGATCAAAGTTCAAGTCAAGACTTCTAGAGAGGTGTTAGTTAGGCTGGAGTTGAAGATCTGTATGCGAGGGACAGCTGAAGTTATAGTATAGGATGAGAATGCAGAGGAAGACAGGCTGGGGACAAAATTTGGTGGGATTCCTACTGTTAATAGCCCGTTTGGAAAGAGACAAAGGAGTCAGAGAAGGAGCACCAGAGTCAGGAAGCCCAGAATTGTGCTGTGGAAGCTCAGGCTGGGAGAACTTCAAGAAGGACTGAGTGGTCAGCAGAGCCAGTTACCAGAAAGGGCAAGCGTGGCAGTAATAATGACTGATAGTTGAAGCGTAGTTTATAGTTTACAAAGCCCATTTACATCTCCTCTCAATCCAGTGTTATAGGTAGATTCAGGACCATTATCACACCCATTTTGTAGATGACAAAACGGGCACAGAGCCATTAAGTACTTTACAAATATGACCCATCTGGTAAGATGGCAAATTCCCAATGTCTTAAAATGCCTTCTGAGAGACCACTGGAACTGTAGTTGAATCCGGCAAGAGGAAAATCAGCAGCAGACTTGAAAGAAGCAGTTTCAGGAGAGCTGGGGGTAGGGAGGATAGTAGTTGGGTAGGATCGAGATTGCATGGAGATGCTGTAGAGGGTAGCGAGGTAAGGAACAGAACACTGTTGACTTGATAAGAACTTGAGGGGATGTCAGGTTTGAAAGGAAGGGAAGGGTAACAAAAATGAGTTTGCAGATAGAAGGAGAGGGAGAAGTGGAACATCAAAGCAAGAGAGAAAATTTAAAAAGGGAAAACAAAATAAAAATAAAGAGAAAGTAAACGAGAGAAAAATTTTAAAAGCAGTTCGTGAAGGTATAAATGCCAGTATCTCTAGGCGAGCACAGGTGAAGAAAGGGCTTAGACTCAGGAGGGGCTGAGAGACTGGTGGCAAGGAGAAGAGAGGGAGATGACAGGCAGAGATCTTTAAGGTAGAGAGGAGGGAATCTTCAAATCCTGAGAGAACTTTCACTCCAGGAAGAGCCGTTTGCCATCTCAGGGAGTGACATGCATCTACCTCTATGATGAGACAATTGAAAGATATCTGGAACTGCCTTCATGAAGCAAATTGCCCTTCCCAGCAGAGATATTTAATCTTGTGATGGAAAAAAAGTTTTCTTGGGATAGGGCCCCTGCATGACTACTGTGTGTGCGTGCGCGTGCGTGTGTTCATGTGTGTGTGTGCACACTGGGCAAGAGCAAGGAAGTCTGGGATCTGAGAGACAGGGCCCAGGAAGTAAGGGGCATCAAACATAGTTAGTTAGTCACTGCTTTGCCTGGGACCCAGGGAGGTCCTGAGAGGTGAGCAGATGCCCTCTAACATGGAGGAGAGCCTGATAAAAAACACCTTCTTACCCAGTTCTTGGAAGTTTATCACCATGACTGCCTTCCAGTGACTCAAGGCTTCTGATTACTGCTTCAAGACAGGTGCTTCTGGGAGGAGTAACCCACTACACCTTAGGGTTTCCTGGACTTCCTGAGAACAACTTTTGTTATATGATGAGGATGAGGGCAGATGGGGATGTAAACAGAATATAGAAAGAGAACAGAAATCACCCAAGCCTACTACATTCTTCACATCCTACCGCTCATGCAAGAAGTTCTGTGCATGCTCCCAGATCTCTCACCTTAACCCCCAATACCAGCATAATCACAACTACTCTCTCCAGATGCCTCTGCAAGGTGCCTGGTACATCGCTGGTGCTCAGTAAATATACGGGTGAATGAATGAATAGCTTCTCAACTGGTCTGTTCATTCAGGTGTGGTCCCTGCAGCCCATTTGTCAGCATGCTGCTTTCCTAATAATCCTTCTAAAGCCCAGTTTGATCTATTTAAAATCTTTCATGGCACCATGTTACTTACAGGATCAAGTCCAAACTACTTAGCTTGGAATACAAGGTCCTTTGTGATCCAACTCCTACAGCCTCTCCTTACCCAATCTGGCATCTCACAGAAAGTCCCACGTGTGCAGGTGCACATTGACACACACCCCCAGACTCAATCCAACCAGACTGAACTGCTTCTAGGTCCGTGTTCACCTGAGATGTTTACACTATGTTGTCCGAGTTGTTCCTTCCTGGAACACTCTCTACCCTATCATGTGTCCACCTGGTAAACGTCTACATGTCCTGTCAAGGTCAGTTTAAATGACTCCCTCCTCAATGAAGCTTTCATGAGTTCCTAAACTGAGGTACCAATTTCTTATAATTGCCCTCCCCGTATCTAGCTCTGTAATTGTACCAGTCACAACTGAATGGCATTTATTTGTGGGCATGAATATCTCTCCACCATTGATATCTTGTCATCATGACCACTTATATCTTGTCATTATATCTTCATACCAGGCATCTGATATGCTCTTAATAAATGTTTGAGAATTTAGACTGAGACTACTTAAGGCCAGATTCCTTTTCTTCTCCCTTTTTTCAAAAACTTTTCCCAGTATAGCATTATCTCAGTTAACTTTCTTTGTAAAATAAGAGCATAAGTAAAACTATGAGTCCTTTGTAGATTGCCTAGCTGAACATCTGGCCCCAGAGCGAAACCCTCCAAAGGGCCATCCACTTCCACTCTCTGCCTCTGGAAATGCCCTCAAGCCACATGTCTAGTGCCTGGGAGAGCGCAGCAGGTACCTGCATCCTTCCCCCTGCAGAGGCTGCTGGGCAGAAGGCAGCCTTTGCTTCTCCCAGGAGTGTGCTCTGACATTTGTTTGCATCTGGCCTTGGAGGGGCAGGCAAGTGAGGCCCACTAGAAAAATGCACAGTAACCATGAGGCTCCTACCCATGACATCATTTCTGCTTCGCCTTGTCTTGGAGGCTTTCGTTTGCTGTTCGCTTCCATTATTTCCAGGTGGGCTTCTTTGTGATGTAAGTTCAGTCTATTATCTGGCCCACATCCAGAGAGTTTACAGACACAACTATTTGCTAAAGCAGTCCAACAAGATGTCCCCAGAATAGAATCTCTATCCTTAAAGACAGGAGTAAGTTTTCCATTCTCCTCTAGGTTTCCTAAGAAGCCAGAAGGCTGGCTTTGACGTGACCTACATATTCTAGTGCCTCTTTAGGAAGGAGCGCTCACTCTCCACGTTATTCATAGAGACAGTCAGCTTTTCAAATGGGACACTGAAGCAAAACAAATAGCACAGGGGTAGACAAATGTCAGCAACCACTGCCGTCAGCCTCGCAAGATCAAGTTCTGAATTCTCTTCCACGGGGCAACTTAATCCCTCTTACATCTGAGAGTGAAGTTACCGAAGGGAACAGAATCCTAGCTACCTAATCAAACTGTGTGCTGGGAGCCGAAGCCACTGCTTCCTGAATGATTTCCACAGAACCAGGTTCTTTCATCCGTCCTAGTACAGACATGTGCTTCAGTGAGCAGCAAGTGACTTTCCCATTGGGGTGGACTGACATTATCAAGGGCCAGGTTTTAAAGGCCAGAAAATGCCTGAATCTTGAAACCTGCTGAGACAACTGAGTCAAGGCCCCAAACACTGGATTAGGGCTCAAACGACCTTTTGGCTTGGGTTTAACAATTTTTTTTGTCATGCCCTGTCAATTATTATAGAAGACCCATGACTCAGTTATATCCTATTACGAAGTGACTATGCCTATTGAGCTCTTGGTTATTTAACAAGCCACACACATCTGGCAGAAACAAAGGGTTTATCGGAAATATTTCTTCACGGGGAAGAAATACATTCTCTTTCTAGTGTGCTGAAAGAGTTCACATAAGTATTCTTCTCATAGGCCGGCCAAGGAGGGGAAAGCATTGTTGTGAGAGAAATTTAACTGCATTGCAGTTGCCAAATATTTAATACTTTAAAGAGGAAGTTCTAAAATTTAATAGTTGATTTTATTATTACTCTTTGGATATAATTAACTAGGGATGCTCTTTAAACTGCTCTGTTCTGGCTATTGAAATGGATTTTATGGTTTACACTGGGGGAAAAAAAAATTCGGTCAGACCACGGGCTGCTCCCTTGGTGCACATTATTAGAGTCTTCTTAGAGACAAGCAAGCAATTTTGCTGTCATTGGTCTTGTTCAAATAGAGTATGTTTACCTATGCAATACTCTTGGGAAAGGGTGTCAAAAAAGGATCACCAGTTAGTGGCTGACATAGCTCCTGCATACACGTCGAAAAAGCTCCTCAAATAGCAAATGAACACGTATATTTCATTTTTTATGTGGCTGATAAAATGTTATATCATTAAGTGAAAAGAACATAGTTGTCCCATCCAAGTTCAGTTTAGACCTCCCTTTCACTTCTAATACAAATGAGGGCCCTGCGGCTCCACAGCGCATGCTCTGTAGAAACCAAACAGCCGTTTAGGACTCGAGGGAAAGCAGGTCTTTACACGCTGAACGCCAACTCTTTAATGGGCTGCCGGGCATATTTCCCATCAGTTCCCAGATATTGAAGTACTAAGTGGGCTACACTGAAAGCCGCGTCTTTCTGAATGTTTAACTTCGTATTGTTATATTTCAAACGCCGAATTCTCCTCTCTGCTCCATCAAATCTACGCGTCCATTCACTCGTTTATTCAACAAATAAATATTGAACAACAAATGACAAATATGCAACAGGCACTAATCTGGGCTCTTGCAAAAAAGTGTACAAAACAAACAAGGCGCCTGCCCTCAAGGAACTTACCATCTTTTGAGGATGATAAATGAATAAGGAAGCAAAACATCTGATCACAAATCAGAAATGCTATGGAGAAAGATTTAGTGCTGTAGTCAGAGAGAACTTCAGCACTAAATCCTGGTTTGCTCACGTATAAGTTGTAAATAATGAGACCTACTATATAGAGTTTGAAGATTAAATGTAACAAGACTGTAGATACATTTCTTAATGCTGTTCTCAGTATGAGGCAGGAGATCAATCATATAATTGAATACATGGGGAGGGTCTGTGGTGTGTTTGTCCGTGACTTGAAGATTGGGTAAGGGTTCCCCAGGGCTGAAATTCAGCCTTCACATTTTAAGGCCATGTCATAGAGAACTAGGAACTAGTCATTCTTGCCATTTATTTGGAAGCATAAGCATGACAGTTTACCGATTAGTTTCTCCTGAAGTATTCACCTGGTGTTTTGCTTACAAATTCTTTCAGCTCCTTTGAATGGCATAGTTGTCCCTGGGGGTCTTTTCAAGAGACCTCTCACAGTAGAGACTACCCTCTCACTCCAGTTTTATTGGAAGTGTAGATTCTTTTATAAAGCACCTGATTCCTAGGGTTCTTTTTCACCTCCTGAGATCTAGAGAGATCCTTGACTTGGGATATCCTACTTACCAGAGATTTATTAACCATTTGCTATGCACCCAAATTTAATGTAATCCTTAAACAGCATTGTGAGGTGTGTATTATCATTTGCATTTTTAAAAGATGAAGAAACAGGAGCTCAAGGAGGTTAAGTAGGTTGCTCAGGGTTATAAAGCTAAAAAGTGATATAGACAGAATTATTTTATTAATCCATTTATTTAGTACCTGCTATGTTCCAGGCCTATCCTGGGGTGGGTGGTAATGATATACCATTGAAGGAAACATGTGGGGAAAATGGACAGTTAAATAAGAAGTGTGAGGATGCTGTGAAGGAGGGACAGAGGAGAGAGGGAACATGTGACAGGGAGACCTACAATTGTAGGCTTCTGTGAGGAACACCTTTGAGATTCAAAGGATGATGTAGGCAATGACTGATTCATTTTGTTATAAAGCAGAAACTAACGTACCATTGTGAGGCAATTGTACTCCAATAAAGATGTAAAAAAAAAAGAGTCATGTACCAAAATGTTCATTGCAGCTCTATTTACAATAGCCCGGAGATATATATATTCTTTTAATGCTTACATCTATTGCTTTCCCATTTTATAGAGGTGAAAACTGAGGCATAAAAAGGTTACATTGAAGCTCATAGTGCTAATGAAGAGTAGCCAAGAAAGTCTGGCTCCAGAGCCCTTAATCTCTGTACATACTATTCTGCTCTAGCTGTGGAAACAGGAGGGGGATGGCTAAGATGATCACTTAGTCAGTCGGGTGCTTACACAAAGCAATACGGTTGCTCCTCAATTCCCCCTGGTGCTTGTCTTTGGAACCGAACTGCTTCTGAGGGGGCACAGCCCTAGAGGTGAGCATTCCAGTTTGTGGTGACCATCTTGGACCCCAGCGTGGCAAGTGGGGATAGGAGCCTTCATTGTCAGAGACGTGAAACAGCTGAGCAAACCAAGTGACATGAAGGTTTTTTTAAATGAGGGTATTATGATAGGGGATTCTGGGCCTCTAGAACCTTCTTTTGCCCCATTCTTGCTAAATCCTCATTCTTCTAAGCCACTTTTGACAGCACAACAGAACTGGGAAAGGCTGAAGTGAGAGTGTATGCTTCTCTGACTTTTTCCTTAAGCAACATAGAAATGATAGTTCTCTTCTGTCACTTCTTATTTTCTGCGCCTCTTTGTTCCCATTAGAATGGATAATTAAGAACTAAGGATAAATCCTCCTTTTTGTTTAAAAACTTTTTTTCCACCGAAGCATAATATCCGTAGTTTTTCCTCCCCGATGAATGATATAAACAAGCAAGAGGAAAACAATCCCACACCGTGTATTAAATAAGCAAACCTCTGAACCACCCACATTATTTAGTGAGAGGATTTTTTTTTCCCCTGAATCAGAGGTTGATCATAATGGTCAAAATAATCCTTGGCACTTTCTCTAAGCTTGCTCATTATCATTCAATATGTTCAACAGAATTATTAAATTTAAAATAATATGGTGCACCTGGTTGAGATGACGGTGAGAGATTTGGCTTCCTGTCTGTTCGTTAAGGATGAATTCAGCCCAAGGGTGTACTATGAACTTGGCAAATAGCATTATAATAGTGAGAGAATATTGCCTATTGGGTAGCAGGAGTTGATGATTAAATTTAAGTGTGTACTGTCCACATAAAACAAATAATGCTCTTTTTTTAAAACTTTTACTGTGAACATTCATCACCGGTGCTGAAGATGCGCAGTTGCTAATTATTGTGTTTTTAACTTGTAATATACTGTAAATTTTATATAATACTACTGTGACCTTATACAGAATAGAAAAGATGACAGGAGGCCTATAATTATTGTATGGGGAAGAAATGCCTGTAATTATCTACTATTTTTAGGACCAGCGTGCATGGCCTCTTAATTTACATAAGCTTTAGACATTCACACATTTTCTGTCTTTGCTTGTGGATGATAAATTTTGCTCAAATGAAATCAGAAGACATACCGTTAGATGAGGAGTTAGCCGACTGGGAGCTTGATTACAATGAACAACACAAGCTTTGGTGCCAGCTAAAAAAGGGGGCATTTATTTGGATGGGATTTGTTTAAGGCAAGATTCAAAACATTAAAAAAAACACACCATATTACTATATTGGGCCTGATAACGTGTGATTATTTTTTAGAGAACTGGTTAAATTATCTTGTGGAAAAGCATTAACCTAACAAAGAGAAAACCTCTAGGATATTTATCACATGGAGGGTGATTATGACAGCATGTTCTTATTAGAGATGAATATTTTGTGCTCATTAAGTTTACCCCCTTGAGTGCTCAAGGATGCAAAGTGCATTGCGGTGAAGTACTATAGTTCTATTGTCCTGTGACCAGTTGCTGTTGGCCGGGAGGGTTTCATTCCAAATTAAGGGGCCTCTCTAAAAGACCCAGCCCTGGCAGGGCCTGTATTTGAGCCACTGGGCAAATGGAAGAGACTGGGAAGTTTTCAATTCAAACACTCCAGGGATTTATCTGCAAGAATTGAGAGTGGTATCAAGAACCCTCTGGTCTTCCAGTGAGGGATAGCAGGTGGGAAGGGCATGGATGGACTTGGTCCCTGAGAAGCCCCACTTGAAGGAAATACAATACAGGAGATTCTACACCAACACAATAGGCAAACTCAAACTCAACTCTCTACTTTATGAAGGGATTTTTCACTATAAAAATAATTTTAAATGATTTCCCCCCAAATAGCAAGTTTTCCCGAAGCACATAACAGGTAACTGTTTTGTCTTATTCACTTCTTAGAAAATGATTATTACTTTTATTAGCTTACTGGAAATTATACATATGCAATTAAATTTAAAAGGCTGCATATGATTGTTAAAAAATATCATAAGAAAGATGAAACTTCACCCCAACCCCTCCCTTTCCCTCAAATTTTAAAATCTAAAGTATAGCAGAAAAGCAAGCTAAAAGTTTGGTTGTTTGGTTTATTGGGATTTTAAATGACCATGTAATAGATAATCCTAATGATCAAGAGTTGGCAGGATGTTTAGGTATGCATCATGTCCAAGGGCTCAGAGCCCATAGTATTCCTAACTATACCATACTCATGGGCTAGTCAGTCTAAGTTTTTGCAAAATATGTATCTTTAAAATACAAGGACTGGGACTTCCCTGGTGGCAGAGTGGTTAAGAATCCGCCTGCCAATGTAGGGGACACGGGTTCGAGTCCTGGTCCGGGAAGATCCTGCATGCCCCGGAGCAACTAAGCCCGTGTGCAACAACTGCTGAGCTCGTGTGCTGCAACTACTGAAGCCTGTGCACCTAGAGACCGTGCTCCGCAACAAGAGAAGCTACCTCAGTGAGAAGCCCGCACACCACAATGAAGAGTAGCCCCCCCTCACCGCAACTAGAGAAAGCCCGTGCGCAGCAGCAAAGACCCAGAGCAGCCAAAAATAAATAAATAAATATTTTTAAAAAAATAAAATATAAGGACACTTTTAAAAAAATATAATCACAATACTATTATTATATCTAAAAAAATTTAACAATTCCCTAACACCATCAACTATCAAGTCAGTGTTCAGATTTCTCTGATTACTTATAATTTTTTCTGCCTTTGGTTCATTATTATTATTATTACATTTCATTTGTTTGAATCAGGATCCAGAGAAGGTTCATGTATTGCTTGGTGATTACGTCTCTTAATCTATAGGCTCCTCTTCCCGTTCTTTTTTTTCCCCTTTGTAAATTATTTGTTATAGAAACCCATTCATCTGTCCTGTAGAGTTTCCATATACTGGACATCATTACTAATTGCATCCTTGTGGTACCATTTACCATATTCCTCTGTCCCCTGTATTTCCTATGAGCCACTTGTTAGATCTAAAATTCAATTAAATTCAGATTTGGATTTTTGGCAAGACTGCTTTATAGATGGTATTGTGTTCTATCAGTAGGCACCTAATGTCTACCTCTTTTTTTGTGTCTCTCTATTTGTGATATTAGCAATTGTTGACTTTCATAGTTTAAATCCATTATTTTATTGAGAATTGCAAAATGGTGATGATTCTATCATTTCATTACCATTTTTTAACTAGACTACTTCTATAGTAAGAAACATTTCTTCCTCAACTGTTTGGTTACCCAGAATATGACTGGTTTGACCAAAATTCCATTTGCAGGCTTCTCTTTCTTTGTGGAAAAAAATCTTGGAGTTTTGCAGAAATCTTCGAGGGTTTTCAGTGAGTTGCTGGAGAGTAAACATCAGCCTAGTGCATAGGTCCCTTCCACACACTCAGACAATCACATATTCTCCTTGGGGATGATGAATCTCAACCCCCTTCTAGCTTCATTTGCCATTATTTCAACCTCTGAAATGGCGACGATTGTTTCTCTGACCTGTATTAGAGTTGCCTTTGTACCTGCCTATCCTTCTATTGGACGTAGATAACTTGAGGGCAAGGTCTCTGTCTGATTCTATTTTTTAAATCTTTCACATGCAATGCAGTACTTGACACATGGTAAGAATTCAGTCAATGTATGTTGTCTAAGAGAATAAATGAATGGTGAAGTCTTGGGGAAAGCACTGTTAGTGCCGTGCTGTTGGGGGATCGTCAGCAATATGGTCTGGTAGAAAGTATATGAGTCTGGGATTCAGCTGGACTCTGGCTCATGTCAAAAGTCTTCAACTTTTTGTTATTAGTCAAAACACCCCCAGTTTCTGGTGTGTAAAATAACACCTACCTGCCACTCTCACAAGGTCATGGTCAGGGCTAGCAATTCAGTAGGGAGCTGTGATTCAAGGGCGAGAACTTGGCAGCCAAGCAGGGATCAGCAAGCTCTGTCCCCACTAGTTTCCTTTCTTCCCTGAGAAGTCATCTGTAAAATTACAGTAACAATACTTGCTTCCCTGGGCTTTGGTAAGAATTAAGGTACGTTAAGTAAACCATTAGTAAAAAATTGGGGTTATTTTTATGTGAACTTGCTTTGGTAAATTAGAAATACTGTGCAGATTAAAACATTAAAAGTTATGTTTCCCGTGACCTTTATAGTCTCAGTCTTTGGAACTGTCTTCCTCTTCAAGGTACTTTAGAAGTGATTAAAAAGATGGAATCGTTGTTTTAGTTCTCACCAACTGAGGCTCATCACTGCAGACCAGGCTGGGTGACTTGCTTTCTCTGGCCCTGGCACTGGCTGGGAGCTGGCTGGAGGAAAGGCCCCGGATGAAAATGTCCTGGCAGCGAGAACATTAACACCCACTCTTGAGCCAGGAGGTAGGTGTTAATGTCTCTAGCTGGATTCCTAGCAGCGGAGATATTTAACACCTTCCTAGGATCCAGGAACCAGGCACCCTCTCTTCAAACCTAATTTGGCAGGTAAAAGGGAGAGAGAGCATTTCCAGTTGACCAGTTGAAGATGTACAGAAAGCTCTGCGCCACAAAGACAGAAGCCAGTTATTGAAAGATAAACCCTAAATGGAGAAGGGGTCTTCTTTAATGGGGTTGTCTGGTGTATGACTCTGGTGAGACTTTTCCCAACAAACTTCACCCCGTATGGGCAGGTGGGGATGTTAGGAAAGTAGTGGCTCTAGGACAGGGTCAAAATGTATAAAGTGCAGGACGGGTTGGAAATCCATGTCAGGATGCAGCCTTAAACACAATACTGTGACCAGCATAGTTGCCTGAGTGATTCTGTTCCCAGGAGGACCAGGAGTTCCTTTCTGGGGTTCAAGGTGTAAATGGGGGAACTCAGAGGTACAAATTCCTCAGGAGGAAGAACAGAGTGCCTCAACAGAGTTGTCCTTTGAATCTGAGCCCAATTAGCTTGGGTTCAATTTGTAGGATGCTACGGATATCTTAGCCACAAAGTTCATAGTGGAAGTCAGGCCATGCTAAGAATTAATAAAAACTTCCTATATTTTTTTTCCTCAGAGTTTGACTGATAGCAGAGGTGATTTTTTTTTTTTTTCTTTGCGGTACGCGGGCCTCTCACTGTTGTGGCCTCTCCCGTTGCGGAGCACAGGCTCCGGACGAGCAGGCTAAGTGGCCATGGCTTACGGGCCCAGCCGCTCCGCGGCATGTGGGATCTTCCCGGACCGGGGCACGAACCCGCGTCCCCTGCGTTGGCAGGCGGACTCCCAACCACTGCGCCACCAGGGAAGCCCAGCAGAGGTGAATTTTGACTTAGACTGAGCTTGAAATGTACTTGTTTCCTCTCCAAACCTGAGGCCCATTTGCACAACAAACAAAAAGGTAAACAACTTCTGTTTAGACTTTCCAAGGTCTATTTCTCTGGATGACATAGAAAGAACTCTATGACACCACCTCACCTAGGAGTGAACCCAAACACTGGGGATCCTTTCAACATCCAAAAAGGGTCACTTCTTTGAAATGTGATGAATTCCTAGAATGACTTTCTCATTTAAATTACATGGATATCAGAGAAGCCCAGGCCGGGAGGTGAACCAGAGCAAACTCACAATCTTTAACTACAAAAGAAAATGCATATTTTTGATGAGCCTGCCCTGGCTGCCTTCTCAGGCTTAGAATGATGTTTTCTTCCCCTTTTTGCCTATGAGGAATGTTGTAAGTAGGCATAAACAAACGCCTTCATTATTTATCCCAGTCGTGCTGCACTAAATCATTCCATACGTGGGAAATTTGCTATTTTGTTCGGCTGGTAATTGCTTAAGCTAATAGCCTATGAGAGTCTTCCTTGGAATTAGCACTTGGAATTATCCTAGCTGAAGTGAATACCCATTGGACTGAAGGTGGCTACAAAAACTAAAGCCATGGGATTGGGTAAAAAATCCCTCCACTGCCCTGACCTCTGACACCTTGCAGCCCAGGTTCTATTGTGAATGTAAGGACAATCACCTCTCCACTGGGGCTGTGGCCAAGTGTATTATCACGGAGTCCTGAGTGAGTGTCTCTCTTGGAAATCAGACTAATGAGGAGTCTTCTTTCCAAAGTTTCTTCAGAGTGATCATCCCTACGATAGAAGAAATGGTAAAGAGTAGCAGGTTTTCCAAATGAAAACTTTGGCTTGGTTGATTGTCAAATACTGTGTTTTGTGCCATGCTGAGCTGTCATTGAACACTCTGTCATCACATCCCTTTCATGAAATTCCCAGAGACTAAGCTAGAGATCCAGATGGAGTGGACATCTAGCCATCTGTCCCCAAGCCAGCAACATTCCTGATTCTCCTGCTTCTGTCAATGGCACCATTGTCCTAATTACCCGGGCCCAGGGACACCTTTTCCTAAAGAGTCATCCTTTATTGTTCCTTCCAAATATGGTTGGGTCTTTTCTCTTCCACAGGCATCACCCTAGTACAGGCGCACAACCCCAAATGACCATATGCATCTCAACTCATCTTTCTGCCACCACAAAGGGAACACAGTGCCTTCATATTTATTTACTTACGTGGGCTGGGTACCGTGCTAAGTATTTTACATAGGTCATTTTATTTAATGCAAACAACCATGCTGAGAGGGAAGTACTGTTTCTATGCCAATTTTCAGGTACCTTGCTCATGGTCACAAAGCAAGGAATTTGAATCCAAGTGTTGTAAACTGATAGCATTTATGGCCCCAATTCTTCGTCCCTTCCTGTATCCTTCTCTTTTACCATGTCACTTCACAGTTCCCCTGTGAAGAGGTGGACTCCGTTTCCCCCACCCCTTGAGGCTGAGCTCAGCCATGTGACTTGCTTTGGCCAACAGGATGATAGCAGATGTCGTACAAGCAGAAGCTTAAAGAAATGCTTGCACATTTTTGCTTGCATTCTTGTTCTCTACCATAGCCACAAAGAAAAATATCCAGGTCAGCCTGCTGGAGGTGAAAGACCCATCGATTAGATTCAGGTCACCCCAGTTGTCCCGGCCTTGATCACCTTAGATCAGAATATAGCCAGCCAAGACAGCAGAGCTGTCCAGCTGCCTAGGTGTCAAAATTCATTACACAATAACTTTTCATCATATTTCTGTTAAAAAACAACCTACCAACCAGTTAATCAGCCTACCAACCGGTTAATCAGCCTACCCATTCTTTTTTTTTTTTTTTTTTTTTTTTTTACTGTACGCGGGCCTCTCACTGTTGGGCCTCTCCCGTTGCGGAGCACAGGCTCCGGACGCGCAGGCTCAGCGGCCATGGCTCACGGGCCCAGCCGCTCCGCGGCATGTGGGATCTTCCCGGACCAGGGCACGAACCCGTGTCCCCTACATCGGCAGGCGTACTCTCAACCACTGTGCCACCAGGGAACCCCCCCATTCTTTTTGATAACTCCATCACTTCAGAAATCAATGAAATTGAAAACAGGAAATCAATAGAGAAACCAACAAAACCCACAGCTGGTTCTTTGAAAAGATCAATAAAATCAATAAACCTCTAGCCAGACTGACTAAGACAAAAACAGAGAAGACACAAATTGCTAATATTAAAAATGATAGAGGAAGAATAACTATACATCCCATGGACATTACAAGGATAGTAAAGGAATTCTATGGACAACTGTACACCCACAAGTTCAATGACCTAGATGAAATGGACCAATTCCTTAAAAGACGCAATCTGCCCAAACTCACACAAGAAGAAATAGACAATCTGAATTAGAATATATCAGTTAAAGAGATTAAATCAATAATTAATAACCTTCCAAAACAAAAAGTGCCAGGCCTGGATGGGTTCATTGGTGAGTTCTACCAAACATTTAAGGAAGATATGATACCAATGTTCTACACTTTTCCAGAATATAGAAGCAGAGAGGATGCTTCTAAACTCATTCTATGAGGCCAGCATTACCTTAATACCAAAACCAGACAAAAACATTATAAGAAAAGAAAACTGCAGACCAACATTATTCATAAACATAGATGCAAAAATCCTCAGTGAAATATTAGCAAATAGAATCCAACAATGTATTAAAAGAATCCTATACCATGACCAAGTGGGATTTATCCCAGGTATGCAAGGCTGGTTCAACATTCAAATATCACTTAATGTAATCCACCACATCAGTAGGCTGAATTAAAAGAATCACATGATCATATGAATAGATGCAGATAAAACATGTGGCAAAATCTATCAACCTTTCATGATAAAAGAAAAAATTCAGAAAACTAGGAATAAAGGGAACTTCCTCAACTGGATAATGAATATTTACCAAAAAAAATAAAACCTACAGCTAACAGCTAACATCATACTTAATGGTGAGAAACCTGAAACTTTTCTGTGAAGGTCAGGAACAAGACAAGAATGTCCCCTCTCATCACTCCTTTTCAACATATTACTGAAAATCCTGGCTAATGCAATAAAATAAGAATAGGAAATAAAAGGTGTACAGATTAGGAAGGAAGAAATAAAATTGTCTTTGTTCACAGAAGACATGATCATCTATGTAGAAATTCTGAAAGAACTGACAAAGAGAAAACCTCTTGGAACTAATAAGCACTTATAACAAGACTGCAGGGTACAAGGTTAACACACAAAAGTCAGTCACTTTCCTATATACCAGCAATGAACAAATGGAATTTGAAGTAAAAAATACACTACACTAGCACCCCCAAAAATGAAATGAGATGCTTAAGTATGAATCTAACAAAATATGTACAATGTCTATGTAAGGAAAACTACAAGACTGTGAAGAAAGATATCAAAGAAGAATGCAGTAAGTAGACAGTTATTCCATGTCACGGGTAGGAAGATTCAATATTGTCAAGATAGTTCTTTTTAACTTGATCTATAGATTCAATGCAATCCCAATAAAAATTCTAGCAAGTTATTTTGTGGATATTAATAGACAGATTCTAAGGTTTATATGGAGAGGCAAAAGACCTAGAATAGCCATCACAATATTAAAGGAGAACAAAGCTGGAGGACTGACACTGCCCAACTTCAAGACTAACTATGAAGCTACAGTAATCAAGACAGGATGCTACCAGTGAAAGAACAGACAAATCAATGGAACAGAATAAAGAGCCCAGAAATAGACCCACACAAATATAGTCAACTGATCTTTGGCAGAGGAGTAAAGGCAATACAATAAAGAAAAGATAGTCTTTTCAACAAATGGTGCTGGAACAAATGCACATCCACATGGAAAAAAATCAGTCTAGACACAGACCTCACCCCCTTCACAAAAATTAGCTCAAAATGGATCTTAGACATAAATGTAAAACACGAAATTATAAAAATCCTAGAACATAACATAGAAAATCTAGATGACCTTGGATTTGGTGATGACTTTTTAGATACAAAACCAATGGCATGATACATGAGAGAAAAAAATTTTAAGCTGGCTTTCATTAAAATTTAAAAAAAAAACACCAACTTTTGGTCTATGAAAGACAAATTGAAAAGAATAAGAGAAGTCTCACACTGGAAAAATGTTTGCAATAGACATATCTGATAAAGGATTGTTATCCAAAATACATAAAGAGCTCATAGAATTCAACAATAAGAAAACAAATAACCCAATTAAAAATGGACTGAAACCTTAATAGACACCTCACAAAAGAAGATATACAGATGACAAATAAGTATATGAAAAAATGTTCCACATCATGTTATTAGAGAAGTACAAATTAACACAACGACGTGATGCCATTACACACCTATTAGAATGGCCAAAATCCAGAACACTGATAACACCCAGTGCTGGTGAGGATATGGAACAATAGGAGTTCTCGTTCATTGCTGGTGAGAATGCAAAATGGTACAGCTACTTTGGAAGATAGTTCAGCAGTTTGTTACAAAACTAAGCATACTCTTACCATATGATCCAGCAATCACACTTGTTGATATTTATCCAAAGGAGTTGAAAACTTGTCCACACAAAAACCCGCTCATGGGTGTTTATAGCAGCTTTATTCATAATTGCAAAAACTTGGAAGCAACTAAGACATCCTTCAGTAGGTGAATGGATAAATAAACTGTGATATGTCCAGACAATGGAATATCATTCAGCCCTAAAAAGAAATGAGTTATCAAGCAATGAAAAAGCGTAGAGGAAACAAATGCATATTACTAAGTGGAGGAAGCCAATCTGAAAAGGATATATGCTGTATGATTCCAACTCTATGGCATTCTGGAGAAGACGAAACTTTGGAGACAGTGAAAAGATCAGTAAGTGCCAGGGGTTGCGGAGGGATGGATGAATTGGTGAAGCACAAAGAGTTTTTAGGGCAGTGAAACTACTCTGTATATTTCTATAATGGTGGACACATGTCATCACACATTTGTCAAAACCCGTAGAATGTACAACACCAAGACTGAACCCTAATGTAAACTATGGACTTTGGGTGATAATGATGTGCCCATGTAGGTTCATCAGTTGACATGATAATGTGGTAGGCTTATCAGTTATAACAAATGTACCACTCTAGTGGGAGATGTTGATAGTGGGAGAAGCTGTGTGTGAGGGGGGACAGGGAGTATATGGAAACTCTGTACTTCTGCTCAAATTTGCTATGAACTTAAAACTGCTCTAAAAATAAAGTCTATGTAAAAGGGGAAAAATAAATAAACCAATTAACTAACCAAAGGAAATAAAAAGATTACAGATCCCAGCCTTAGTCTTGCCAGAGTGGCCCTTTACCCTTGAAACCTTGCTTTCTCAGTGTCCCGTCACAAACTTCTGATCTAATCAAAGCAGTCTGTTCAGGATCCCCCAAATATTCCTTGATTTTTTTCCCCACTGTCTTCCCAGCTCACAGTGTCCTCTCCCCCTGGGGAGAGTGAGCCCATTTCCAAGACCAATGATCCGAGAGCCTTTTCCTGGGGTAGCAAGCCCTCAGCCTGGCATCTCTCTTCTTCCCTCAGAGCTCTAAAGCAGAGCTCAACTGGGTGTAATGAGGGAGTGTCAAAATTTGATTGTGGTGATGGGAGAGGGTATTGCAAAAGCTCCCCCGCTGACGCCATGCCCCCTTCCCCACCCAGCCCAGCCATACCCACACTCATTGAGAACCACAGCTCTAATAGTTAGACTTTTTTTTTTTTTCTTTTCTTTTTTTTGTGGTACGTGGGACTCTCACTCTTGTGGCTTCTCCCGTTGCGGAGCACAGGCTCTGGACACGCAGGCTCAGCGGCCATGGCTCACGGGCCTAGCCGCTCCGTGGCATGTGGGATCTTCCCGGACCGGGGCATGAACCCGTGTCCCCTGCATCGGCAGGCGGACTCTCAACCACTGCGCCACCAGGGAAGCCCTAGTTAGACTTTTAGTGCAAGGAAATATCTGTCCCCTCAGCTAGGTATATTCCACCAGGGAAATCAGATTCTTTTCCAATATACCTTATTATGCAGATATTTCAAGTAAAAAGTACTTTGCCCTGGCCTCAAATTATCCCAGCCATGATCTCAATCTGATCATTTTGTTTTAACAGTTCCAACCTTGGAATATTCAATTCCACCTTTTTCTGTACAGAAGTCTGTGTATCCATAAAAATAGACCATGTTTCTTTGTCCTTGTGAGTCTTGATAAGTATACAGGATTTTGATACTGTGTGTGACATGTGTATTTATTGTGCATGCAGGTACACACACGCATAACATACTAACTGAATTATTCTAAAAACACAAATATTTTGCGGGCTACAGGAACACATACTAAATATCTAAATCTACAAACTGCTGACCAACAGCACCTTTCCTAACAAAGAGAGCAGTTTAATAACAGTGTTAGAAAGCTGGCAATATGTTTGTTAAAATCTTTAATTTCCCAGAAGCCTCTGAAGGCAAAAGGTGTAAATGGAGAAACTGTCCCAGCCTGCGTGCTCCGTGATGGCTCTGTTCCAAGCCCAGATGGGCTGGTGAGGAAACTGTGAATGGACAAATGATAACAGACTACTCTGTAATTCCAACAACAGCTCATTAGCAATCTGTCAGAGATTTTAATACGTATACTCGTGACAATGCAGAAATCATACAATGGTTACACGATCGTGCTCGTGTCTAACTGAAAAGGCTATTGTAAACGGATTGGCAAGCTGGCTATAAATAAAACTGTAATGTCGCTAGAAGCACAGGCATATGGATATCTGTGGTCTTGTTGGAAAAGGATGATTTTGTGTGCTCTTAGGATCACAAGAAGCTGAGATAACAATGGTTTTGTGATGGAAATCATTAATAAATAAACAGCTAGGCCAGCATGGTGGGAAATGTGAGGGACATAAAGCCATACGGGTTTCCAAAGAATGAACAGTGATATTTCTCAGTTCTGAAAAAGACTGTGTCAACAATTTAAAATTCCCTTGGATCACAAACCTGGTTTCCAAATGATTTTAAACTTGCTAGTTAGTGGTTCAAATCGTTGCCATTGAAAATGTATTTATTAAAAAGAAAAAGAAAATATATTTGTTTACGTGGTGTGTACACAACAGCCTGGATTTAATGGATAATCAGGGTTTGGTCTCTGAAGGGAGAAACAGAATGAACATTTATGGAGCACCTATTATATGACAAGTACTTCACACTTGTGATTGTATTTAATTTTCCCAACCCTGTTAAATGAGATATAGAGGAGATATTTTCCCCCATTTTACAGGTGTAGAAGTAAATGAGCCCCGGAGAGATTACATGACTTCATGAAGACAGTAAAGCTAGTAAGTGGAGATGATTCTATTTGAACTTAGCTCCGTATGGTTCCAAAGCTAATCTTTTTTTTCCACTGCATTACACTGCCTCTCAAGTTGTCTGTCGTGCACACTGGGGAGTAGCCTTTTAGGATCCTTATTACTTACTGTGGACAGGCACAAGGGCCCTGGAGATTTAACTGGGCTCCACTTAGATGAAGGTATCCAATTTTGCTGGCACAAATGGACACTGACATTTTTAAAGTATCTACTTTTCAGTCTCTTTTGGGGCAATATCTGTGCTTCAGTGTTGGGACATTGCTGCACATGACATGAGGAGTTAAACTAATGATCTATAAAATCCAGTCAAAGATAGTTTTGAAAGACTACATATATTATATTATTCCATTTATATAAAGCTCAAAAACAGATCAAATTAATTAAAACTGTTTGTTAGAAATCAGGATGTGGCTACATGGGTACAACTGCAAGCAGGCACCAGGGGATTCAGGTTTTCCTCTGTTTCTAGATCTGGATGCTGGTTGTACCACTGTGTTCACTTTGTGAAAATGCACTGAGTTCATATACTTACGATTTGAACACTTTCCCAAATGTACATCGTACTTCAGTAACATTTACCAAACAAACAAATGGAAGACAGCATTTGTCCTTACATGATTCAAATTGGATGCTTACATGATCAATTTTCATACTTTGTGTCCTTGTGCAAAATTGTTCTTAGGTGAAGCTTATAGTTAGAAATCTTCTCCTTCTGGAGTTTGGAGATTCTAAGCAGGGGAATATGTGCCTGCCTTTGTGTGAATGAGAGTATGTACTCTTACTTAAGCACGCTCTGATCCTGGAAATGGAGTGATACCTGAGTTCTTTCTTACTCTCAACTCTCAAACTCCTGGAAACCCCGGGGTGGATACAGGATGCTCGTCAAATGTGAATTTTTCACGGGTGGAGCTTGGGGATACAGCCGTCTCAGGTGGTGACCCCTTGTTGGCAGCCATCTCCTCTGCAAATGGCAGTGGCCGGCACCTTCCCCTCTCAAGAACTAACTTGTCCAGCCAAGGTGTTGAACCCACTCTTACCTTGCGTCTTGCTCCCGTTTCTCCTCAACTCAGCTTATTGCCAGGTTCCAGTAGAAGAGACAAGGGGATGCTTGGGGAGGATTTATGTTTCCCACATACTGATTCTGAGGGCTCTTTGACAGATTTGCTCTGTTCGCCCATACCTCAAACATACTTCCTACCTTAGAGCATATACGCAACTTCATGACAGTCTTTTTTACCTACAGGATAACTACAAATGAGATAGATTGTTGAAATGCTGCACGGGCGTAGCCTTTGACAAAGTAACACGGCGCAGCCTTCGACAAAGTAACAACCTCCCTTCTAGGACTTTATTCTAAAGAAGTCATCAGACAAGTTTCTAAAGATGTATATTTCTCAAAGTGTGGTTTGAGGAATACCAGCATCAATATCACCTGTAAAATCCTGGTAAAATGTGGATTCCTGGGTCTTACACCTTTCTTATTGAAGCAGAATCTCAGATGTGGAGATTTTCAATCTCCATGCATCCCTACATTTAGAATACCCCAGATGACCCTTAGTCACATTAAAGTTTGAGGATCGTTGGTGCACAGCAAGGATGTTCTTGCGATATTATTTAAAAGAGGAGCAAAAAAGAGGGGAGCCTACATGTTCGCCAGAAGAGGATTCGTTAAAATAATTTACAATAATATTCTGCAGCTCCGAACATGTGATGTGGATTCATATTTATGGACATGGAAAATGGTTACAACATATTGCTGAATGACAAAAAGCAGGTTATACTACAGTGTGTTATAATCTGATAACATTTTTGTTTCTAAATACGTGTGTAGATGATACCAGAATACCAACAATGCTTATCTCTGGATGATATCCTTATTTTTCATTTCTTTCCTCTATATCTTCTGATTTTTTTTCAATGAACATGCAAAACCTATTACTTTTATATTCTAGTAACTCAATCAAACTATTTAAAAAACAGAAAAAGAAAAGTATTTGATATTTGATTTCTTGGACACGTACTACAGGTATACCATCTCAGTGAAATCTGTGGCTGGTTAATTCAGAAGATAGCAACGGCTATCTCATCTTTTGAAGATGGGAAATGTCTAGAAGACCCCTCTCTGTTGGTCCATCGATCAGCCAATATCGCCCTTGAGTAGAACCTTCTGAACACAACGTTGGCTTTAAAGCTGATGTTTTGTATCACAGGGAGTTTTACTTGTTAGAACTAGTGTCTTTTGTGGCGGTTAAGAATGGTGTAAGGCTGAGAAATGCATTCTCTGATTTTGAGAAGTGAATCTGGTGCTAAAAGGGAAACTGCCTGACTCTTGCATAGAGGAGAAGATTTGCAGAGAACTGAGGAAAAGGACAGGTCATTGAATTGTGGTTGTACCCTGCTTTTTATGCTTTCTTTCTACCTTTTGCCCCTAAAGTGTCTTTTTTTTTCTTTCTTTTTCATCAGCTTATTATTGTAATGAAAGAGAGACAAAACGAGATCCACTGAAAATTCTGGTATTTTGCCTCTCAGACCACAATCTTGAGAGTGCATTATTCTTAATCCAGTTCTGTTTTAAATGTTGTCAGGATGTACCATAATTGGGTTGTGGTAAATGACACTGGAACCACATTGCTACTCACTCTGGAAATGATATGAGCCCAGCATGCTGCTGATCAAATGCATTTCTGCATTAAAACTATTACAGGCAGAATGCCTCGATGGGATTCTTCCCTCTTAATAGTTTTCCAGGGTTTATGCTGAAAGGGTTCTGTCAATCAAGTCTGAAAATCAGCTTAGCACCCTGACTTGGGTTAATAAAATGCAGCTGGCAGGATCTCAGCTCAGAGGCCACCGTTCCCTGGTTCCGACATTATAAAGCCCCACTAAAAATGCCTCATTATAATTGATGCTCACTGATAATACACCTTTTTTAAAAAAATGCAGAGTACCTCCAGAAGGAGTCTTTGCCTTACACAAGCCTGCTAGAAGAGAGACACATATCAAAGACAGATAGCTAAGAAGAAGTAGGACAGGCTAAATGTATTTTCACAAGTACCCTTGAGATGGACTCGATGAAGATTCTGACTTTATTAGGTGGCTTGGGGGTCAGGAAAATGCGCCAAGAATCGATATAGAAATAGGAATATTGCCCAGATTGTGTGGTTGTGAAGGGGGCTCTGATAGTACTGTCACCAATAATGGGAAGATGAGAATTCCAAATGAAAAAATTTATTTTACTAAGGAAAACAAGATGTCACGATGCAGAAAGCCTGTGACAACTTATCCGCCAGTTAGGACAAAACAAAAGCCTCTTGAATCATTAAGTCACTACCTGACTATGTAGCCCCGGGACCAACGTCTCTCAGTTCTTCTAAGACTAAAACTTCTAGGCCAGTTGATTCCACTTCTCTTTGAATAGAAAAATCTTCCCTCCTGGCTTCTTGGACAGAGGCACCCACACTAAAACGATCCACAGTAAAAGGACATTCGGGAGGTCAAAGTGCTGGAGTGAAGCATCATGGTTTTTAAGCAAACTCTACTTTCTGGAGAGTTTCTGCTGGCTGACTCTGTGGAAGGAGAAAATGGAATAGACAAACAAAGCCTGAGGTGAGGGGCGGATTTTCCCGTCGGGGAACTCTGGGCGTGGTGGAATATCATTAAGGTGTATTTGCAAGTCAGGAAACTGAGGAAGAAACACGACTAACTATACTTCAATGTTGTTTCTTTGAATCTCTATTCAGAGACAGCTGGGGTGATTTCCCAGGAAGGGAGAAGGAAACAGTTTTTCATGGGTGGTAGAGCTACTGTTAAGGAAGTTTTAATGAGGCACTCTGGGCATGGTCTTCTTAGCACAACTAAAATGGCTCTGGAGGTGGTGGGGTCAGGTGACATTAATATGGGGAAACGCTTGATTCCATTCTATTTGCTTCAGATTCCTCTCTAAATATTAATTGCCTGATAAGCATATGCAAATTCTTCATTTGGCTGTTTTATTGCATTGGCCTGTGTTCCTTCCGGATGTGGTCCGTACAGGTGATGTATTCTAGCACACATCCCCACGTGCAGGTGAGGAGTAGAGCCTCCTGCACTGTCCTTGGGATGAGTTATGACTGTCTTATGTTGAGGACTCATTATGTGCTGCGCCTTGGACTGAGCCCTTTCTAAACCTTATCTCCTCCTGAGTCCCACACCACTCTTTATTATCTCAATAAGGAGCTTTCCTACCACTACCACCTACCTTAACTCTGTCCCTAAAAGCAATGACTCATCACTCTGCACTGTACTTCTGTTTTATTCCCTAAAATATAATTCTACCCCTTGCCTCCCCCTGCCCCCCTCCCTGTGCCTCAGTTAGGATGACTGTGCTTCAGTGACAGAACTCAATCCAAGTTCCTGTTTCTGGCATCTGTCTAGGTCCCCAAGGTCCTGGGGACTGACCCTGCCATAGCCCCAACCCAATAGGTTGAGCCTGTCACTTGGGAGCAGAGCCTTGACCCTGTCTGCCAACTGGGGGGCTCTGGGTACCTGCTTCCCTTGTTTTCCTTTTCCTGTGCTCTGCTCCTATATTGGGACACTTTCCTTCAATG
The DNA here is from genome assembly GCF_964374135.1 of Grampus griseus. Taxonomy (NCBI): domain Eukaryota; kingdom Metazoa; phylum Chordata; class Mammalia; order Artiodactyla; family Delphinidae; genus Grampus; species Grampus griseus. Next base: position 103,718,297 of record NC_139017.1, read on the forward strand.
AGTTCAAGTAGGGAAAAGCGTCTAGCACCATGCCTGACACAGAGGGCACTAAATAAATGCTAGAATCCCCTTACTCAGCTAGGCCCCCAAGTCCCTGACTGGGAGTGGCCACATTCCTTGGACACCAGGCCTCGACCACTTATCAGAACCTCTACTAGCTATACCCCCCATGCTTCCATCTCCTCCAGTTCATTGATTTTCGGCTCAGCCTTGCCCTTCACACCATCCGTATCACAGCTGAGAGTTCTGGTGAATTTAATCAGAGGTCTTCCTTGAACACCTTGAAACAAAGGCCAGAAGATCCCAGAACAATTTCACACTAAAATTCTCTTCTGTTCAACAAATATATATTGATGATTCAGGCTCTGGGCCTCCATGGTCCCAGCCTAGGTTGGATGCTGGTAATAACGAGGTGAAAAAGCAGGTCTAGCCTTGCCTCTCCTGTTACCTCTTGCCTCCCTCATTCCTGGAAGCCACAATCCCTACCCAAGGTGCACCCTCTGCAGTCTCATCCTTTTTTCCCCTTTAGCCAGTCCAGCTTCCCCCCCATCCCAAGTGCCTTTTCAGGTCCTCTGTCCTACATGCACACAAGTGAAGAGAGTGTCTTCTCTGCTCCACTGAACCAGCAGTAGGATGACATCCTTTTAGAACTCTACTACTGCTTCCCAAACAGCCTTCTAAAGTCCTCAGGTGAGACTTATTGTTTATTATTCATTTATTAATTAGTCAGTTCATTCACCGATCAATTACACATTGTACCCTGCCTAGAGACCACATAGCATAGGGTTAGAGCATGGACTCTGGAGTGAGACTGAGTTTAAAGCCTGGCTCTGCCACTTACTCACTGGGAAACCTTGGGAATGTTGCTTTTCTTCTCCGTGCATCCGTTTCCTCATCTATAAAATATGAGAGAGTACTTGACAGGTTATGAGAACTAAGTGCGTTAGAACAGCACTTTCCACAGAGATATTCTCAATGAGTCTTAGCTACCGCTGCCATTGAGTGCCAGCACTGGGCTAGGAGCTGGGAGGCAGTGGTGAACAGTACCGATAGTCAAACAAGCCAGTACAGGAAAGAAGGAGGATTGTAGTAGACAAGTACCAGGTGCTTGAGTGTGTAGTGGGAGCGTCGCCTGGAGGGCTTGTTAAACACAGATCGCCAGACCCTACTGTATGTTTCCTATTGCTGCTGTAACAAATTACCGCAAACTTAGTGGTTTAAAACAACTCAAATGTATTATAGTTGTGAAATGCAGACGTCCAAAATGGGTCTGACTGCGAAAAAAATCAAGTTTTCAGCAGGGCTGAGTTCCTTTCTGGAGGTTCTTGGGGAGAATAGCTTTCTTGTCTTTTCTAGCTGCTGGAGGCTGTGCACATTCCTTGGCTGGTGTCCCCTCTTCATCTTCAAAGCCAGCAATGGCTAGTCAAGTCTTTCTCATGATGATAGCTCTCTGGTTCTGACTCTTCTATCTCCTTCTGCATTTAAGGACTCTTGTGATTACCCTGGGCCTACCTGGATAACCCAGGATAACCTCTTTATTTTAAAATCAGATGACAGGAAATCTTAATTCCATCTGCAGCTTCAATTCCCTTTTGCCATATAATGTAAGATATTCAGAGGTTCTGTGGATTAGGATGTGGGCATCTTTGGGGAGGGCCAATATTCTGCCTATCACACCTATTCTCAGAGTTTTTGATTCATTAGGTCTATGATGGGGCCCAAGAATTTGCATTTCTAACAAGCTCTCGGATGCTTCTTTTGCTGATGATCCAGGAGCCACTTTGAGAACAGCTGGTTTAGAGACTCTGGTCATTCACATCTTCAACCATTCAACAGAGTTTTTGGATCTCTAACTGTGAGCCCAAACCTATCCCAGATGCTGGTAATGGTGCCTGCCAATAAAAACAATTTAAAAAGGAAAGAAAAGAAAAAAGCCCATGATCTAGCAAGGGGGGCCAACAATTTCAGTGTGGGGTGATGTATAGTCTGATAGAGTTATGTGCAAAACGCTAAGCCTTCCCAGAGAACAGCAACTAACAGGGGCCAGGGTGGGCTTCGTAGAGGAGGTGACATGCAAACTGGCTAGGAACGAATAAAGAGGAGATTTTCAGAACGTTAAGGAGGGGAACATTATTGCAGGCATTGGGGAACAGCATATGAAAAAGAGCATGACATGTTTAGGGAATGGGGAGTAGTTCTCTGCAGGTGGAGTGGATAGTGCATTGCAGTGGGAGAAGAGTTGGAATAGGCCATAGTGAGGAGTGCAGGGACCTGTTTAAGTTACCTGCCCAGCCCACACTGTCTTCATTGAGAACATTCCTCTCTACTCCTCCAAAGATATGAACCTCAGGCTGGCATGTTTTGTCCACATGATCTTTCTCGACCCATGAGCTAAGCCAATCACAATTCCTTTCTCATGAATGTATTCTAAGAGATATGAAGGTTAGGTAGACTTGAATTAAGAGTGTCTGTTGGGGTGGGGGGGGGTCATGTGTATTGATAAACATGTGGGAGGGTAGTGAGGAGATGGAGGGGGTGCTGCAGGAGAATGGGGCAAAGTCACTGAAAGAAGAGATGAGATACTGAAGGCAGTGAGAGAAGAGCCTGCAAACGTGGGACACTGTCCACGACAGCTCCCCTGATGCCTGGCTCTACTTCTTGTCTCATGAATATTTCTTTGTTTCTTTATTCCTGTGTGTGCCTGTTTCTTTTTGTTTAAATTTTTTAAAACTTAAATTTGATATTTGAGACATTATTGTCTTTTAAAGAGAGCAGTTCCATTAAAGTGGAGATAGTGGTAATAAGGTGAGGTCATCTTGGTTGAGAAGTGACTGGTTGCTAAGGAAGTAGGCAAAACGAGTGGCAGCTACCCTCTCTAGAAGTTTGGATGTGAAGGAAAAGACACATTTGGGCAGAAGCTTAAGGATGAAGACAGAGTAGACTGATTATAAAACTGACCCTCATTCTTCATCCCTCCCTGAAACCACACCTTTTGTGATGTGACTTTGCAGCTCTTCCAATCAAGTCTATCTATTTCCTTGCTCCTGGGCTGGCCTGTGGTTTGCTTTTGCCCATAAAATGAGGCAGAAGTGATATTGTGCTAGTTCTAGAGGCCTGTTTACTTCTTTTCTCTCTGTCTTAAAATCCTGCCAGGTCACCATGAGACCAAGTTTGTGCTAACTTGCTAACTTGCTGGATAAGTGATCAGTGACCCAGTCACCACTTCCCCATAACTAATAACCTGCTAATTTCCAGGCATGTGAGTGAGATCATCCTTGACCAGCCTGCCCCCACCAGCCCACCTGCAGACTGCACACTCGTGAGGATATGCAGCCGGTATTTCAGGCCCAGCTAAAGCCAGCCTGGCCCAGATTAATAGAATTGCCCAGATGACTCATCAATTTGTGAGTAAAAAAAATGCTTACTTTTTAAGTCACTGTTGTAGGGTGCTTTGTTACACATCCATAGGTAACTAACTGATTCAAGAATTTATGGGGGGCTTCCCTGGTGGCACAGTGGTTGGGAGTCCGCCTGCCAATGCGGGGGACACGGGTTCAAGCCCTGGTCCGGGAAGATCCCACATGCCGCAGAGCAACTGGGCCCCTGTGCCACAAATGCTGAGCCTGCGCTCTAGAGCCCGCGAGCCACAGCTACTGAGCCCTCATGCCACAACTACTGAAGGCCACGTGCCTAGAGCCCACGCTCCACAACGGGAGAGGCCACCGCAATGAGAAGCCCGCGCACCGCAACGAAGAGTGGCCCCCGCTCGCCGCAACTAGAGAAAGCCCGTGTGTATCAACGAAGACCCAATGCAGCCAAAAATAAATAAATAAAATAAAATAAATTAATTAAAAAAAAGAGTTTATGGGAAGGTTTTCATTATCTTGCTTTGGCAGGGAGGAGATTTGAGCATATCTGTGTTGGGGGGGTGGGAAAGACAGCCTTAAGATTCAAAAAAGAGGGAGGAAGTGATGAGAGAAGGGGATGTGACCAAAAACTCAGGTGGAAGGTTAGCCTGGGAACACACAGAGAGCCTCCTTTCCTTTCGAGAGAAGAAAAAGAAGTAGGGCTAGAGGAGGATTGTCCTGGACTGAGATTCAGTGCCTCTCTGGGACTTCAGCCCTGAATGGTGAGCTGGGTGGTAGCTTCTCCAGCTGCATCTCTGGACATGCTCACATTTAACATCCAACCAAAAATTAACACCTCAAACTCATTCATTTCCACATCTGTCAAAGCTAAAAGGGGCATCTGAGACAGATTGCCTTTTGTTTTCACGGGCGTGTCAAATGCCGCAGTGACAGCAAAGGAATAATCTTCAGTTTGTGTATAATGAGGTCTGAAATTTCCGTCTCCACACATTGATCATGAATCTTATTTCACTAGATAAACTGACAGCAGAGTCTCAGGTACTTAAACAAAATTTTGAAAAAAAAAAATCAACACAACCACCCACATCTATGGGTTTTTTCCTACTATCACTTTTATGGTTCAGTTATTTTGTCTAGATGCACTCGTTTCCAGTTTTTTCTGGATTCCTCAACAGCCAAATCATTCCTTAATTCTAGATATATACTCCTCTATCCTGAAAGATGATTTAGTGGAAAGACAACTGGTTTGGGAGGCAGAAGAACTGAGTTCTAGCCTTGATTCTGCTAAGTCACGTAACCTCGGTTTTCTTATTTGAAAAATGTGTTCCTCCAGCAAATATTGATTGAGTACTTACTTACCATGTGCTAGGCACTGTCTAAGTACTTAGGATAGCTTAGTAAAAAAATGAAACAAACAAACAAAAAAAGACCCCTGACCTCGGGAAGCTACATTCTGGAGAAACGTCAGACAATGAAAACACATAATAAACAGGATAATTCTATCATACGATAGACGATAAATAGTGTTATGGAAAAAAATTATAGATCAAGTAGGAGTGGAAGCAGCTTGCAGGTCAGGGGAGACCCCTGAGGAGGATCTGGAAGGGGGTGAAGGAGTTACCACGAGAGTGTCTGGAGGAAGAACATTCCAGGCAAAGTCCCTCAGAGTATCTCCTCCGTCTTTTCCCCCATACTCCGTTCCTCTTTGCTGGCCTTGGAGAAGGTTTACAGTGCACACAACCTCCAGGCCAGGCTTCCATACCATTCCACACATTTCTTTAAACAGCCAACAAATGGCCAACTGTTCCCTTTGAGCGAGCCCCATGGGCATTAGGTGCAAGAGTCTGTTGTCTTGCATTTACTTTCAGGGACCTCTGTGTGCGATTTTCCTGCCATCCAAAAGGCTAGATCTGTATTGTGCCAAACATCACATGGGTATTTCCTTCCTGCTGTGCACAGGGCAGTTAGAGCTGGCAAATGTATTTTTTTTAAAAAAAAAGACATGACTCTTTTTTTTAATAATTGCTGAAAATTTTTAATATTTCTGTCATTTCACAAAACATCTTTTGTTGACATTCTACAAATGATACCATCCAATAATGTCCCAATACTTTCTTCTTGTGAAGATAGTTTATATATCTTTTTGACTTCCATAATATTTGTTATTTCAGGGTGATTGATAAGGTAACTACCATTTCTGAGTACCTCTTATGTGCCAGGTACCTTACATTCTTTATTTCCCCTAATCCTTCCAACACCCCCGCCTCCCTCTGAGATAAGCATTTTCCCACTTTACAGGTAAGGAATCAGAGGTTCAGAGAATTTAGGAAACTTACCTATAGTCACATTGCTAGTAAGTTTTATAGCCAGCATTAGATTCCCAAGTGCGTGTTCTTTCCACTATACCACACTTCTTTCCCTCCTAAGTACCCTTTGATCTAGCTAGAAAACCTGATGTACGTATGAGACATCTAGAGAGTCATTTTAAGGCATATGGCATGGTGGTTAAGGGCTTGGGCTCTGAAGTCAGACAGGCTGAGGTCACTTTTAGTTCTGCCACATCATAACTGTGTGATTGCGGGCAAAGTGACCTAACTTTTCTGACCTTCCTTTTTTTTTTAATTTATAAAATATGTAAAAGTACCCATCTCATAAAGTTTTGGGGAGGATTCAGAGAAATCATTCATATAAAGTGCATGACACAGTGTCTCTTACATAACTGCTCATACATGTTAACAATTAGTCTCATATATTGCTGATGAAATTTTTAAAAGCATATGTACCTTTATGTATCAAGATATCTCTGGAAGGCTCAGAAGGAGGCAGAAGGAACTGGCCGCACAGCGCCTCTGAGATGGGAACTGGGGAGCTGGAATAAAAAGACTTAACTTTTCATCTGATTATTTGTACACTCTATATATGTTTAAATGTTGGGCCATATGATATTATTTATTCAAGGAAATAATTAGTTAGTTTTTAAATGCTATGATTATCATTGTAAGGAATTTGGGATAAAGAAGCCATCGGTGGGGTAGACTGATTTGTAAGAGGTTTCTTGGAGGAGATGAATTGAGCAGGGCCTTGAAGCAGGTACAGAATTTTGATGACAGAATAAAGAACCGGGAGGCATTTTAAGTGAAAGTTTCTTGCAAAGTAAGCCAAAGGTAGGAGTGAGTAGCCAGTGGGTGCCGTCCACTCAATGATAATTGTTTGGTGTTGTGGTAACAACTAATCCAGGTGGTAGAGAATGGTTTTCAAATGCCTAGAGTGGAAAAGAGAGAGTGTAAGTGAAACATTGTCCAAACACCACCTCACACGCAAAAATTAAGAAAGACTGCTGGTTGAGGACGATGCCATGAGCCCTGCTGCCAGAATTATTCTGGTTCATCAATCCAAATTGAGCTGGAGGAACCTTTGACATCCCCCTTTCTCTGCCTGCAGGTCAGCTGGCTCCAATCCTGAGGTCATCACTCATCAAGAGGGGATAATCCCAAGGACAGCAGGACCGGCTTCGTCACTTGGATTTAGGAGCGAGAAACCCATCAGGCAACTAAACAGTAACAATGACCCACCATTAAACACACAGAGAGAAGAGCATGACAAGGAGTTTGTACAAGAAGAAGCCAGGAGCACTTGCTGACAGCGCCTACTGAGACGCTGACCACTGTGAGCTCTGCCCACTGAACTGCAGTACAAAATCGCCCTCTCCCCAGAGTCACTTAGACGTGCACACAACATCAGTTCAGACAATGGGCTCTGCACGGACTTAACAGAGTGAAAAGAATTTGGGGGTCAGATGGACCTGGGTTTGACTTGTTACGCTGCCACTTTTCTGTAGAATGCTTTGGTCACATTTTCAAATGTCTCTGAGCCTCAGTTTCCTTGTCTGCAAAATGGAGCTAATACCTACTCTGAGGCTTTTAAGAGGATCAAATTCAACAGTGTCTGAAAAGCGCAAGCTACACAGGTACTTCTCTTTACGGAAAAAGAGCAAGATGGGGACCAAAAAGGGAACCAATACAAAGAGAGCTGTCTGAAAAATTATCCTTTGTTGCAGGCACTCAGACTCAGTAGGTATACTTATTTCTTTAGCTCGGATACCAGGGGGGAAAGACGGAGAGAGAAATGGGGAAAGGCAGGAAGCCAGAGTCTCCCTCTTGTATGAGAAAATTTACTCGAACTGATTTTCAGACAATGTCACTCTCCTTTCTCAAACACTGGGACCACAGGGCATTATGCCAAAGAAGTCAGCAGCCTGGCAGATATTTTAAACTGATTCTGAGACCAAACAACAGGCCATTTGCGCCATATGCCACTGACATGTTAATCTAGGCAAAGATACTAGGCACCTGGGGACATCCATGCTGAAATGCCATTTAGGCAGGGCACAGCAACTCCAATGACAGAAGTTCAACAAGGCAAATGGCGAGGGCGGCCGAGAAGATACAAGTGGAGAGGAGGAGTGAAAGGGAGATCGTGTTTAATCCTTGAAAGATTTTCTGAGTTGTAGACACTTCATTATGCTTCTAGGAGAGCTGCAGATTTAACAAACATCAAAACTGTGTATTTACAGGCCGGACAAATGAGTGTCTACTACTTTTGCACCCATTATACTGTGTGACCGCCAGCCCCATGACCCTTGTATCCATTGGCAAATACTGGGCGATGCTCCAGTCCATCAGAATGACCTCCTTTATCCCTGCAGTTTCATTGTAAAAAGCAAGTAGCTGCCGAGTGCCTCTAGCAGATGCCCCAGTGTCAGACTTTCCAGGGTCCAATTTGGTCGGAGCACTCTGGGCCTTTGGTCTCCCTCTCCCCTTTGCCCAGCCCTGTTTCTTGTTTACTATGAGCAATAATGAGCTTCTCCACCCCAGCATGAGGACAGGCTCACAGCCAGCACATGAAAAAGGCTGAGCTCGTGTGTGGCAATTACTCTATTTCATGGGCAGATCACACAACTCTTTTTTTCCTTCTTCTGCGATGCAACTACACTAATGATTTTTTTTAAGTAGGAATAAGGCAGCACTATGGCCTTTAGGGAATAAAAGTCACACAGCAGGAGAACTGCAACAGACATCATAAAAGGAGCTCGCAATGAAATGTCCACCCACTCTTGTCATTGGACCAAATGATTTTCCAGGAGCAAAAGGATCATTCTAATTTAGGAGATCTTAATAAACAAATAGAATCACTGTCTTCATTATCTTCCTCCAGGCAAATGAAACTTTAAAAAATCAGCTCTTCCTGTTACCATTAGTTATTTTTCATAGTCAGAAGATTCTGAAAGATCATAAAAATAAGATTAGGCCACCAAAGAATGTGAGTGCTCCCTAGCATTCTCTCTGGTGTGTAGTTCAGTTTTGTCCTTGTTGGGTGTGGGCTCTGGAATCGGCCCTTGATTTAAATCCAGAGCCCTGTCCCTTACTCACTAATGACCACTGGCAACTAACTCAACGTCACCCCCAAATCTCTGCTTCTTCATCTGTAAACGTGTACAGAGTAACCCCATCTTCCAGGGTTCTTATGAGAATTAGAGAAGACGTGTGTAAGCGAGGAGCATACTTTCAGGCATGTGGGTAACTATATTAAAATGATCTTGGGAACCACATGTGACTTATTTTTTTTAATGGAGAGAGATTATTTCTATGAATTCTTAGCAAGGACTAAATAGATGTTTTAATCACAAAATCATGGCCATCTTCTGAGCCTTCACCACTAGACCCATCGGGCTGTGTTATGCCTTATAAGAGACTTGTAAGGAGTAGGAGAGTTGGTTTTCTGCTCAGGAATAGCTTAATGTCAGCCCCGGAGAACAGTAACATCACTCTGAGTCTAAGACCCAAAATTCAACGACCCCACGCTCGTGCTCTACGCACCCAGAAAACCCACCTTGAATGAAATCCAAACACGCTCTTGCTTAAATCTCATAACTGATCTCCTTGCACCCATCCTTGATCCCTACAGCCAAGTCAAGGAGCGCCAGGGAGCTCTCTAGAATGTGAGGTATTCAATACGTCACATCATCTCAAAACTTGCTGATGGCTGATGGCTCCCTATCTTGCACCGAAGGCAATCCAAAGTCCTCACTTCAAAGCTCTTCATGGTCTGGGCTCCAGTTACATTTCTGATCACATCTCTTACCACGCTCTCCAGGTCTCTCCATCATACGAGTCTCCTCAAACACACCAAACATGCTCTTTCTCTCTGGAATATTCTTCCCCATGAGCCCATAGGGCTTTCTCCTTTACTTCATTTTGTCTTTTGCTCAAATCTCACATAATCAGAGAAAGCGTCCCCGACCACTCTTTTCAGTCACCCCACCCTGCTATTCTGTGACCCCTTACTCTGCTTTATTTTTCTTCACAGAGCCTTCAAGACTCAATATAGGCGGGTTAATGTAATGAGCTCTAGTCCCCACCGCTACAGCTGGTCTCAAGGCCATAACTGATGCCTACCAACTTCATCTTCTACCACTCATTCTAGATTTCCCTCACTCTTTGCCAACACCTCAGCTGGTCTAGGTTGCTTTCTAGGTGGAGTGACTTAGATCTGTAACCCCAAGGGGTCTGAATTTCTTTAGTCCTTTTGGACTGAAGTTGCTACAGTTCCCATTTATAGTTACTGGGCATTGAGCTCTCACCAAGAGGTGACCCACTGAATCCCTGAGTCCTAGACATAGTCCCTTCTGCCCTGCTACCTTCATTGTGTGGTAGCAGCTCTAGTTCCTCAGAGTAATCAGGGTCAATTTCCCTTAATAAAAATTGCACAAATGGGTCACTAAGAATGATGATGAAAGGGACCAATCCTATATCCATCCACTGATTCCTGGACCCACATACTCTTCCTATTAGAGAATCAGGACTGTTGGTTCTGTGTGTATACTGCATGTTGGAGGCTACAGTCCAACCCCATAGAGTGTTATGCCCAAACTAGTACCATGAGACTTTAATAGGCAAGTCCATTCTTCTACTAGGCTGGCTACCCCTTGGGGATGAAGTACATTGTAAGACTAATAAACCTCATTGTCATATGCCCATTGGCACACTCCCCCTTACCATTAAATGGGTCCCATTACCCTGAGGTAATGTTGTATGGGATCCCATATCAGTAGAAAAGGCATTCTATAACTCCTCAGATATTGGTTTTGGCAACAGCACTGAGATCAAGGAAGGCAAAGCCATATCCTTAAGTAGGTGTCAACTCCAGTAATGGAATTAGGTCTGATGTAATCAACATGCCATCTAGTAACTGACTAGTCCCCTTAAGGATGGTGCCTTATCAGGCCAGTCTGCACCGCTGACGGGATGGCTATTCAGCCATGGCAGGCACTATATCAGCCTTGGCAAAAGGGAGTTGACACTTCTGTGTCCAAACCTAGTCTCTACCCCATCACCATGGTCATGGCATTCGTGAACCCATTGCGCAAGTACTGGAGTGGCCATGGAGAGAGGCTCACTGACATCCAGGAGACAGGTCACCCTCTCTACTTGGTTGTTGACCCTATTGATTCACTGTGGAGGATACTCATGGCCTTGACGTGAGAGTCAATAATTCTTACTCTTAATGCCTTCCCTCATAAATCCATCCACATACCTCTTCCTCAAACTTCCTTATATAAGCCCTATAGATATGGATATTATCAAGCTGGTCATCACTGGAGGCCATTTAGAACGTGTCTCAGCCTTGTCTACATAAGGGGCAGGCGAGAGCAGCTCCACCCACCAGTTCCCATCCTCAGTAGTCAAGCGTTGCTCCAAAGGGTGTTAATCCCTCTGAATGTCTAGGTTTGCATATGTGTGAGTGCTAACCAGATTCCTGAAGATACCCTGTTAGGTTATCAGAGAAGCTCAGGTGAGAGAGTGTAATAGATTCAGGGTCCAGCTGAGACAAGATCCCTGTCTGGTTATTCCCGGGCAGAGCTGGGTGATGCAGAAAAATTTGGAATAAAAGGTGGGCTGAGAGGATATGAGATGAAGCCTAAGAGGTGTCTGATATACCCTCAAAGCCTGGGGAGGCAGCCATGATTGTTAGAAAGTGTTAAATTATGTATTTCAGACAATTAGATAATAGGATATTAAGACGCACGTGCTAATTGTATAGTTCTGCCAACAAAGGCAAAAGTTGTTGGCAGAAGAGGCGATCGATGTGGACTCAAGTTGGAAGAAAAAGAGTTAGAGCCTGGAGGCGTGGCTGGTGGGGAGGCTGAGAGTTCTGGGTAAAGAGTCCCCCATGTTAACAGAGACGAATTGAGAATTCGCTGGAGAACAGCAGGAATCAAACAAAGGAAGGAGACATCCAGACAGCTGAGAGTACAGGGTTTCTCTTGGTTCAGATAGATTTTCTGTCCTGTTGCCTCCTATAAGATAGGCTGCCGTCTTTGTTGTGATGTAGTGTAGCATGTGGTTAAATAAACACTCTTTGGAGGGAGACAGATCTGCTTTGAATCCTACCTCTACTGCTTGGGCAAGTTTCTTAACCTCCTCAATCTTCAGTTTCCTAATCTGTCAAAGAGAGGTAACAGTGGAAGCTACTTCATAGATTTATAATGAGGATTGAATTAATTAATTTGCGTAAAACACTTAAAACGGTGCCTGGCTCATTATAAGCCTTAATAAATAATAGTTACCATTATTATTATTAGGGAAAGTGCAGATGGTGACTTTAACAGCCAAAGGAAACCTAACTAGGACAGAATAATGAGAATAGGAAGCATTGAGCAGTCAGGAGAAAATAGATAAACCCTATTTCTATGCAAAAATTTCAGTCACGTCTTCTGCAAAAAGTGCTCTGAGATGTCGGAAGCATCTCAGACATATTCACTCAGCAGAAATTCTTTTTAGCCTTAGAGCAAAGAAAACTAATGAAACACTAGTGACCATGTTGACATTATCAGAAAAAGCAGTGGCAAAAAAACCTGTTGGTAGGCTCATCCCCTTTTGGAATCTACAGCACATATGGGTAGCCTGGGCCTTTCTCATTTCTCCAGTGTATGGCTGGATTAGCCAGGCAAACTCAATCTGCCTCCACATCAGAGGAAGAATATTTCCATGCAGAAAGGGCTACAGCTGTCACTGACGACCCCCATGCATCCTGGGAATAGAATAGTTTGATGCAGCCAGGTTTTGGGGGGAAAAAGACTTCTCTTCCTACCTGAGCTGCCTACCAGGCTTCTTTTCTACTGCTCATGCTTTGTATGCACAGAACAATGTGTTGAAGATTCCAGGCCCTGGATAGAGAATAGGAAGCATTGAGCAGTAGAAAAGGACTTGAAAGACTATCAAAGCATTTGGACTTTGGTTTGACAAGTTAACCAAAATATCATGACGAGTTTCCTTTTTGGTCTCTACCTTCAAGTTGCACTCTCTCCAATGCTAAAGTTCTTTGTGAATCTGCCTTGACAATTAGTGTAGAGACATAAATGACCTTTGGCGATCATTAGCTCCTTAATCATCAACTGCCTTCCCTTTATTCTCCAGCAGAGCCTGACCCACTTCATTTTTGTGTTATAAAAAGCTTCCATTATTTTCTAAGTTCACAAAGGCCCTTCTTTAATTTTTTTTCTCTTACTGTGAAAGTAATACTTGCTTATTAGAAAAAAATATATCAGATTAGAATGGTACAAAGTGTAAAGTAAAATTTCTCTCCCCACTCTACCAAGAACCCCCCTCGTTCCACTCCCTGGAAGGTCACCATTGACAACAGCAAATTGTGTATACTTCTAGACATTCTCCTTTTTGCAAAGAGTATTTTACCCCCATCACACACAGAAATATGTGCTCTTGTGCAACTTACTTTTTTTCACGGAACAATATTGAGAATATCTTTTCGTGTCCACATAGATCTACTTCATTCTTTTTAATGTGTAGTGTATTCGATTGTGTACTTTTACCATAAATTATCTAATCAATCCCCTATTAATTAAGATGTTTCCAGTTTTTCGCCGTTACAAACCATGATGATACGAACAGCATTATATGTATTGATATATATCATTGTGTACTTGTGAAAGTGCGTCTCTAGGATAAATTCCCAGAAGACGATTTTGCTGAATCTGATGGTGTGTACACTTAGTATTTGGACAGATATTGCTAAATTTCTCTTGTAATAGATTAAACCAATTTACACTCCTATTAGCAGCATATGAGAGTGCCTATCATTCCACTCCCTCCAAAGGGCCCAGAGTCTCCTGAGGAAGCAGCCTGGGCTTTGAAATCAGGCAGACCACTTTCTGAGTTTGGTTCTGCCATTCACCAGCTGTGAGACCTCTTTTAAGCCACTAGGCCCTAGGGACCTCAGTTTTATCACCTATAAAATGGAAAAAAATGTCTTCTGGGTAGGTCTGCTGTGATAATTCAGTAAAATAACGCAGGTGAAGAACCTAGTACAGTGCCTGCCGGACAGCAGCCATTCAGCATGAGCCACTTCCCTGAACTGCAATTCCTAACAGGCCAGTCTTGTTTACACCTGCTTCCCATTGCTGTGTCTCCTCTTCCTGGGGGGGCCCTTTCTGATTCCCATGGTGAAAACTGCCACAGTGGAGTAACAAGAGCCACATATGCTGGGATTTGAGAATCACTTTCTTTCTCTTATTTCATCTATGTCTTCCATGCACACTGTCAGAGAGATGATGACACCTCTTTGGGGCTTCATTTCCAGGAATTTGGGTACCTTTAGTTACCTGGTTCCAGAACTGATAAATTAGCTACCAGATTGCTTTTGAATCATTTTTGGGCAAATACACTAACCCTAAAAGGTTATAGAGAATTGAGTATGAAGTGACTCTCATGGGTTAGAGGGTGACTGAAGGTCCTCCTTCAGAAAAAGATTACTGAAGAATTCCTCGTGGAGAATTATTTATAACACCCATTTCCCCAATAATCTCATACAAAAAATACTGAGAAATAACCATCAGCTTCTATTCATTCTCAACCTATTGAAGCTCAAGTAGTAGCAATTCAATTACTGGGTGATGCTCACAGCAACAGTTTAGTATGTACATTCCCTATATCAGTTCACAGTTTCTTCCGATTTCTAAGAGCTCGTGGCCTGAGCCATTGAAGACTGGGGATTTTAGCTTAGCTGATTCACTACCCAGAAGCTCGGACCCACGTTGATGATTTGATTTTATTATTAAGATCCGGAAGAGCCATTAGAGAAGACCAGCCCAACTAAGTCCTTTAACTTAGATAGGGAAGTGTTGTACCCAGTGAAGAGGCAAGGAAAACAGACCCATTCAAAGGCACTCCCTTCTCCATGAGATGTCCATTCTTCACAGATCTTCCCCAGTTTCTGGAGAGAATTCAGCCCATAAAACTTGTATGGCTTCATGCTATAGAGAATGAGATGTGTTGCTCTCTGCAGCAAGGCTACCCTAGACCTGCACAGTGAAAAAGATCTGTGTGAGCTTTGACTGCAAGGAGATTTTACTTCTAGCATGAAAAGCCAATATCAGATCATTTGAATTTATTTTCCACTTCAGTTTGCCCATCTGCTCCAGGAAATCTGATTTAAATACACTTTATCCAGAAGCCTTCCACAGGCACCAAGTTACCTAGCAACTCCAAGTTTCCTTTAGTGAGTTGTTTCCAACATAAAGAGTGTTCACAACTTGGGAGGATGTGTTTTTAGCCTTCGAAGTTTATGAAGCAAGAATTAAATATTGAAACTGCCATTCTCACACTGCATGAGTGTAGACTATTTAAACTACATAGCCTTGGGGGCTGTATTTCTAAAGAGAAATTTTTAATTAACCTACATGACCATAAACATGAATGAGATAGTCCTGTTTAATTTGCAGTAACCAATCCAAGTGCAGCGTTGCTCAGATCTAATTTAGGATCTTTAACAAAATCTAAATTGGCGCTCTGCATTCTATGCCTGCTCTGGTATGTCAAAAAGATTTAGTTTTTCTGGACCTTGGCAAATATATACCTTGTCTCCATTATGAGGATATGGGCTCAGACCTCTAGGTCAAGATGGTGGGTTGAGCACATGCAGAAATATCACTCTTCTCCAAACACATAGAAATGATAGTATAATGATTATGTATCAATATATGTGTTTGTATATGTGTATATATATATGCATATACACACACATATATATATTCCAACTCACCCTACAATTTCACTTTTTCTCTGGAAGAATTTCCTAGCGAAGTACCTACCACAACAGGTACACCAGTGGTTCTCAACTGGGACACTTTTGACCCCAGGAGACATTTGGCAACATCTAGAGGCATTTTCGGTTATCACAACAGGGGGCAGGTGCTACTGACATCTAGAAGGTAGAGGCCAAGGATGCCGCTAAACAACCTTCAATGCACGGGACAAAGGATGATCTGGCCCCAAAATGTCAGTAGTGCCGAGGTTGAAAACCCCTGAGGTACGCAATGTAGCTTTAATAATATATGTATTGAAAAATACTTTTATAAACCTTTCCTGGGTAACTTAATAAGGTATCACTTACACATAACCATTTGCAACCATTTGCCCAATTTGCGTCAGCCTCTCATACGCCTACAGAATGAAGTTCAGACTCTGGCGCTATGGATGTTCAAGTCCCTTCCCTCATTCCTGCTCTCACCAGCTACGTCTTTCTTCACTCAGTGCTGTGTGTGTTACGCTGCACTACATTAAACTTCCCACAGTACCCTGAAATGCCATACCCTTTCATATTTTTGTGTGGATTCTTCTCTGCCTGTAGTTTTTTAAAAAATATCTGTTTTTCTTTTGGCCACTCCACTCGGCTTGTAGGATCTTAGTTCCCGGACCTGGCCCCAGGTAGTGAAAGCGCGGGGTCCTAACCACTGAACCGCCAGGAATTCCCCTCTTTTCTTAGTCACCAGCAAATTTCTAGTTATTCTGAAAGACCCAGCTCAAATAAAGTCTTCTCTGACACCTCCTTTTCTTCTGTGCACATCTGTCTCTCAAACAGGCTGTTCCTAATTTTTTTTATAGTATTTGTTTATTTATCTACCTCTCCTACTGCACTGTGTTTTAAAGTATTTTGTATTAATTTGAACTGAGAGCAATTAGCACTGTGTCTGGCACAAGGTAGATGCTCGAAAATTATCTTTCAAGTGTGTAAGTGCAGATACTTGTATGTGTATACACACAAGCATGAACACACACACACACACCACCACCACCACCACATACACACATTTGACAAAGAAAAAGGCTGGCTGAGGAGAGATTTCATCAACGTTTCTATGCAAGATTATTCCTCCTAGACACTTGCATGATGTTTGTATGATAGGAATTTAAACCAAGATTCAAAGGACCAAAATGAAAAAAACACCTATGTAGACATGGGTGTTCAAACGCCAAACCAAAAGATTGCCAACGCAACACCGTGCACCTCCAGCACAAGGAAACCTAGTACAACATTCCAGAATTGAACATGGGATGCATTTCATCAGAAGTACAGCAAAAGTTGCCCATTTTTTTGCCCAGAACGTGATGAGGACTGACAGATCATCCCTGAATCTGCTTACCAACTGAGAGTTTTGAATGCTGAGACACTGTTGGGTGTGTGTTCTCTGTGCACTTTCGTAAGAGTGACACTTGGAGATCTATCTGTTCAAAGCTGAATTCTATGCCCACTGGTCATTTGTCTTAACTTTACTTAAACTCATCCAGTGTTTATCAAATCACTGAGTGAACAAGCCACGTGTGAATATTGATGCACAAACTGGGGAATTGTGGGGCAAGATTTTTCCCATCCATAAAATGAGGATCATAATTCGTACTCTTTGGAACCTCAAAAAGTCATAGGAAAAATGGATCATGGGCAAAACCCAATTCTGCTTGAGTCAAGAGTTAATCTGAAACATATATATGCATACATCTCACATAATGGAGATCTTGCAGAGTCAGAAATACGTTACTATAGTGAGTCGTTCATTTGTAAGTCATTACCTGTGGTTTCTTTCAGATCAGATCTGACTCCTTTCTGCTCCTTTTTCATTGTTTCGGAAGAGAAAGAATAGCTTTACCCTCAGAGGTTCATTGAAGTCTTGGTAAGAGAAGAATATTACCTAATACTGGGTATTCTTAAAGAAATAGTCTATTTGCTCACTATTGGAGGTGAGCAAATATAATTCTAGTTTTCAAAAGGGAAAGAAGGTGGGTTTTCCAGACTACTATGTGGGAGCCAAAGATTTAGTTTGAGAACTTAGAGCTTCAGTTTGGTGAACACACTGCATGGAAGGTTTGTCACAGGCCACAGAGGGTTCCTAGGCTGGAGGTCATTTGAATCTCTACAGCATCAAAATGAATTGTGAGCCCTGGAATACAGACGCTGTACTAATTAAGTACAACTGCTGTACTTCCGTTAAGGGGTTTCCATGACCCTGACAGAGATCAACAGGAAAGGAGGCCTCCGTGACTCAACAGATATGATCAGTGTAGATAAAGCTAGATTATAAATGGGAAAGGAAGCCCAATAAAACTATGCCATCTAAGGAAAGAGTATGCCTGGTTGGAAAGCTCATACTTCTGTTTGTGAAAATGCATCCAGGGACTGCGAATGTTAGCCCTTCTTAGTCACTGTGGACTTGGAAACCAATGGACTTAAGGACAGGTGGAGAGTCACGGCTTGTTGGTAAATAGAGGAGCTTATCTATTTGAAAGTATGTAGAGCAGAAAACATTACATAGGGGCTTAGAGAGCTGAACCAAGAACGAAGAGTGGCACTTACAGGAGTTTTTAATTTTGGCTCAACATAAGAAAATATTTTATAGTGGCCACCACTGCTGTGAAAGGACGTGGCTTCCCTGAGTGAGTAGTGAGCAATCCGTCTCTGGAAATTCTCAGGCAGAGGCTGCACAGGGAGGCTGAGGTGGGTTTTGAGCATCAGATGGCAGATCACTCACCAACTGTCCGCTGAGGTCCTCCACATGCCAGGAACTCCTCTGCATTGTGCTTTCTTTAGCCACATAGCACAGGGAGATCAGCTCGGTGCTTTGTGACCACCTAGAGGGGTGGGGTAGGGAGGGTGGGAGGGAGATGCAAGAGGGAGGGGATATGGGGATATATGTATACATATAGCTGACTCACTTTGTTACACAGCAGAAACTAACACACCATTCTAAAGCAATTATACTCCAGTAAAGATGTTAAAAAAAAAAGTCTTGCTTTGATGATTCCAGTCTATATGGAATCTCAGTCATCCTCATTCTCAGCTATTTTGCCCTATACCATTTTGTACTATTGATCATTGGCCATGCCTGCTACCTTTTTGAGGGCCTGTGAAGCCACAGAATAAAAATGTATATTAGGCATATGTAAATATTTAAGAGCTAAAAGTGAGAGAGTGCCAGTGGGAAGCAGGAAGAGGAGGTGTCTCTCTGGAAGCTCCTGGCAAGCTCCTCCTGGCTGTGTGGTATTGTGGTTAAGAGCGTGAACTTTGTGTCAGACCTACGTAACTTTTCAGAGTCTCAGTTTCCTCCTTTGTAAAATGGGGGTGATAATATATCATAGATTGTGATGTTTGTAACTTTCTTAGCTTAGTGCCTTCTTAGCTTAGTGCTGGCATGTAGTAAACTCCTGTTCAGCCCAGGTTCTTAATTAACACAGTACCTGGTACACAGTAAATGCTCAATAAATGGTAACTGTTAGTAACAATAGTAACAGCAAGGATAATAAGTAGCATTACTAGTAGCAGCTAGACCAGGACTTAAAACACATATCCTGACTCCCGGTCCAGCGCTCTTTCCAAAACCTGACAATGTGAGTTTTATTTTACTTTGTGGTGATGAGACGTGTGAATCAAAACTTACAATGTCCCTCCCTTTTAACAGTGAGGAGATCAGACTGATGCCCTAATATTTCAGAAAGAAGATTTGACTTCCATGGCTTCTGCACTCTTTTCTCTGAGAAGGATGCCGCGAGGGTGACATGAAATAATAGGGAGGCTGGGAAATCCCAGTTTACCTAAACCAGGTTATGCTGATTCGGGGAGTTAATTATTAATAGCCCCCTTTTCACTCTCCAAATTGTCATAGTTTGGATGACAAACCATATGGTCACTCTAAATATAACACTCACCACTCTGAATTGTGGTCATTTCAACTTAGATCAAATTGCATAGGCTCCAGACAAATTGTATTCAATTAGTATTTTTTAAAAGTGACTGTCACTTTTTTTTTTTTTTTTTTTTTGCGGTACGCTGGCCTCTCACTGTTGTGGCCTCTCCCGTTGCGGAGCACAGGCTCCAGACGCGCAGGCTCAGCGGCCATGGCTCACGGGCCCAGCCGCTCCGCGGCATGTGGGATCTTCCCGGACTGGGGCACGAACCCGTGTCCCCTGCATCGGCAGGCGGACTCTCAACCACTGCGCCACCAGGGAAGCCCGTGACTGTCACTTTTAAGAGATTGTGTGTCACTCTCCTGGACACAGATAAATAGCCCACCTAAATTATCCAAATGGAACCATCTGCAAAGAATTGTCCTGTTTCCTGGAGTATCCAAAATGTGAAATCGGCACCATTCTTCCCTGCAGGAACCTGTCTTATTAATAGTATTTATCGTCTATCCCTCTGAGAGTCTAGTGAAAATCAAGCAGGGGCTGGAGGAACCCAGGTGACTCTCTCTTTGCACTCAGGGGATTTAGCACGGAGATCTCCCCCAGGCGGTTTCTTTCTGGGCGCGGACAGGAATGCACAAGCAGACCCACAGCCGGCCTGCGGTTGCAGTGGGCTGGGAGAAGCCTACTATGGCCTCAGCTGCTCCACACTCCCCAGATCAAATGTCAGCTGCCAGGACCAACTGGTGTCTCCTGGAGGTCTTTAAAAAAATGATTTTCCAGCTGTGAAAGGCTGCGGCATTGTTCTGCTGTTTGGCCACCTTCTCTCTGGCTGCCCCACTGGCAGCAGCCAGAATGAGTCCCATCAAAGGGTCAACAATGCAGCAGCCGCGCAGCCACCATCCTTCCTCTCTCAGCTGTCTGATGTCAGCTCATCAAAGGCCCTGCATATGGCCCCGTGCTTGCTAGTCATTCACCTCACAGGCCTCTAGAATTTTCACAAGTCAGAGGAGGCGCCAGGAGAAAATTTGCGGCCCCTGAGGGTGCCCTGGTGGTGGTTAATAGCCAGGGAGGGTGACAAGAAAGGGGGAAGTTTAGTGTGCTGTGGTTCCCAATTGTTTGGCTAACAGCCGGAGGTTGACCTTGAGCTTGCGTCTGCCACATGGCGGAGGCACCAGCCGGGCAGCACGTTGGGAGGGCTCAGGAATAATGGAACTTGAAAATGCAAATGATTTTAATGAATTCTTCTCCCCTCCTACCCTCATCCCGTAACTCCCTGTGCAAGAAGAAACACTTCTCAGATTATAGGGGAAAGTCCCTACTTGCTCCAAGTCTAAAAACGTAATGGAGACCGGTTCTGCTGAGGCCTCTGCCCACTGTGTGAGCCTTCCAAGCTGGACTGTCCTGGATCAGAGGGGGGCACGAAAGGTCCTGTGCTGTGACCTGATCCCAGCTCGGGGCAGTGGCCAGATGAGACTGAGACAAAGAGCCTGTTTCATGAGAATGATTTTCTGGTACCTAGAAGGTGAAGGCCGGCCATGGACTTATCTGACCTGGCAGTGGGCCTGGATGGAAGGGACCGGCCAGCTGTGTGTGCCCTGGGGCTGGGTCTCAGCATAGCTGTCCTGCGTGCAGAGTCGGGTGGAAGGGGGGGCCAGTTACAGGATGCCTGCTGCTGGGCCTCCGTCACTGTCCCAGCACAGGTGCCTCCTTCCTTCCAGAACGCAGCTGGGAGAGAAGCAAGGGGCTTTTCTTGCACCTCTTCCATGCTGTTCCTGGATAATTTGATTCCACCTCCATTGCAGTCAGGTAGCTGACCCTGCAGGAGTCATTCTTGGCCTTAAACTCTGAGCCCAACACCTTTGGGTGGCATAACTGACGTTTAAGAAAGGATACTTGCTCCCTCTTATTTCCCATCTCTAAACTCTGATCCTGGTGCACGGTTAAATTCCCTGTGCTCCTAAGGGGCTTGCCTGTAGGTAGGGAAGCTCTATGTATGCTATAAAATGTATAAGACCTAGTAGGTCTATGAAACTAAATGTGACTGTCATAATTTTGATCTCAGTATCTCACAAAATTATCAGAAGTGTTTTGTAAACTGTAAAGCAATATACAAATGTTAGTGGTTGTTGCGATGTTTTTTTTATTTTATAAAATGCTTTTTTTTTTAATGCGAAAGTGATCTCTCTTGTAGAATTGGTTACATGAGAAAAGTCAGATGAACACAAAAAGCGCTAACTTTGCCACATGGCAGTTGTTCAAAATCTGCTTCCAAGGGTCACACTTGTGCGGTGTTGTTTGCCCTGAAATCCACCGTAAAGGCAAACTAGAGGTATGGACCATATTAACAATGAGCTTTGGAAACCAAACCAGTTTGGAGCAAATTGTAAGGGAATGTGAGACCAGTGTTTTACATTGTAAGATATACAAACTGAATTAATTAATGGGAAACTATTATTAGATGCAGGATGGTTCTCCATACATTAACAACCTTGTCCTTGTAAACAGACCCTGCCTAGGATGGCTTACTTATAGGCTGTTACAGCTTGCACAGAGAAAGAAAGAAATGAAACTGGAGGCTCTTTGAATACAGCATAGTGCGGAAAAGCTCATTTACCTTTACTTTTTAAATCTACATGTCTTTTTCAAACGCTTAAATTATTTTTGCTGAACAGTAAGCTTAGGCGATGAGCCTGGATTTATACAGTTGTTCTCGAAATGAGCTTTGAAAGCATCATGCGGTAATTTTTTTCAAAATGGAAAAACTTGGTTAGGGGGCCATAGACCATTGTCCAGAAGGAGAAGAAATCAGTCAGTGTTTCTGTAAAGGTAGTTAACCCACAGGCAGAAACAACTGCTCAGGACATTTTGCAAATTTACATTTGCATTTGTTGATTCCTTATTAAACTGAATAACCAGGCACATGGAAGGTAAAGCCCTCTTTTAATTAAACCTCTTGGTGTGGGCCCATGTGACTAAATATGATGGAGCCGCTCCTGGGGTTTCTGCTACTGAAAATACTAACAATAATCATTTGTTTTGTTTTTATATTTAAACACATTATTACATAGCTTGGTGCAGAGATAATTACCAATTGTATCTCCTGTGTTTTTCTAATGTTCATTAATAACAATAAAGGGTTGTAGGTTAAAAACTCATTTAATTGCCTTTATGTTAATGACATTATGAATAGCCTTAGCTACACGATTCTAATTCTGTCCAGTATCCTCTTTCTCAGTGGAGCCCCAGGAGGGCTGCTCATTTTATCAGCATTACTGATTCAGAGTTTTTCCTTGCAGGTGGGTTTTTGTACATAATCAGAATTAATGCACAACACATTTTGCAAGGAATGAAGTAGAAGCACTCGGAATAAGTAATTAACTAGAGTACCCAAGGAAATATGCCTGAGCATTTTTTTTAGCATATTCATAAAACATTAAGGACAGTCATAAACACAGTAGAAAAAATTTCCTGGTAATGTGCTTTTAGACTATTTTCTGGCTCTTTTTAAATTTTTTTATTTCTCCCATAGGGGGAAAATTGTTTTTTTAACTGAAAATCCCAGGGATGCAGATAAAATGCCCAGTGTGTGGCGCTTTGGGATTCAGTGTGCTTCTGCGCTGCTGCAAGCGAGCTGGCAGAGTCTGAGGACCATTCCCGTTCTCTTCCCCTGCTCCCATCTCCACCACACAGCTTACCAGGCAGGAAAGGGAGTGAATGCAGTTTGCAACATCAGAGGAGATGTGGCTCCCCGCCTATTCCCAACCTCTAGCATTAACCTCAGGGCATGGGAGAGAATGCCCGGGGAGGAGGAGGGGGCAAGGAAGGTAGTGCGGTGGCTATGTGGTATGCCACCCAGACCCCTCCCGCCTTAGACTGACACACTCATCTCTCCAGCTCTTGACGGCTGACAGCTCTCAGCTCAGTCACTGTTCTCAGGTCATCAAAGTCATGTCCCTACCCCCATCCCCAGGCATCTTGCATCCAATGACACGTAAGTAGGAGAGTTTAAAATTCTGGTCTCCTTTGCCTCAAGGTGGGATAATTCAGAAGGCCATCCTGATATCGGAGTGCCCTGGGGGATTAGCTGAGGTCTTTGTCTTGCATCCTTCATCCCTCCTCATGATGCCGTTCCAGAGAGCACCCCCCAATAAACCTTCCGCGCAAATCTCAGAGTCTATTTCCAGGGGACCCATGACGGAAAGCCAGTGATCAACTTGCCCATCTCCACGCTGTCCGCCGCACACTGAAGCAGCAGGTTCTCCCCAGCCTCTTTGATCTTGCTGTCCTCTTAGGGTGCTTTGGGCACAGAGCTTGACATCCTGAATGGGACCAGGAACAGGGTGCAGAAACATTGCCCTTCCATTGAGCAAACATCACATGAGCTAAGGTATAAGAAAACGTTTTTAAAATCCTGGGCCTTGGAATTAGATGGGCAAATGCACATACTGGTTGTAGTTTTTGGACAAGTTACTTAACATCATTGAACCTCAGTTTCCCTATCTGCAAAGTGGGGCTGAAGGCACAGGTAACGTTTATACAGTGTTTAGCCCAGTGCCTGATACTCAATACATAGTAATGCTCCATAGAAACAACAGCTCACTTTTTCTTCTTTTCCATCTTCATATCATTATCCATATGGAAGTATGATTTTGGATGCTAAACATGAACATAATCTTCACCATTAGCCAGGTCAGTTTTCTTCAAGACTAAGGTTTCTTTTGTTTTGTTTTGGTTTTTTGCCACACTGTGTGGCTTGTGGGATCTTAGTTCCCTGACCAGGGATTGAACCTGGGTCCTCGGCAGTGAAAGCGCTGAGTCCTAACCACTGGACCACCAGGGAATTCCCAAGACTAAGGTTTAGAATAGCCCTGGTTCTCATGGAGTTTAGCATTCAGTCTAAGTGGGAGCCCACAGAGGAAGGTGGCACAGGCCCAGCGCAAAGCTCCTGTCAATGGAAGAACCCAGAATATTTATAAGATCCCAGGTGACTTAGAGCAAGGTCACATTTGGTTCTTTCAAACACTGGTAAGAAGTAGGCAATGGTATTAGTTTGCTAGGTACCTGGAGCCTTGTATGTATTAACGTATTTAATTCTTATAGCATCCTTAATTAGGTACAGTTATGCCCCTTTTACAATTGAGGAAACAGGTTCAGAGAGGTTAAGTAACTTGCCTTAGGTTACACAGCTAATAAGTTGCAAACCCAAACCCTTGCCTTTCACCATACCTTTTAACAGAGAACCCAAGGCTTGAAAATTTGTTTCAAATTACCTCCAATATCAGTATTTCCCAGCTAATTAGATGTACTATCCCTTTTTTAGGAAAAGTATCAAAAAATGCAAGTCCCATCCAAAGATCAGCTTATGGTGGTGCCCGGTACTCATGGACATCTCGCAGTGAAGTCAAAGCGTCCTGGTGAATAGATTCCTTGCTTTGCCCAAGGCATTATAACCTGGAAGCACAGTGGCCTTGATCTTAAAATTAGAGACACCTGCATCAGAAGCTGAGTTTAAGAGACGTGGGAGTAATTATTGTTCAAAACAATGTCGCATTAGATTTGGGTTAATCTCATTGTATGTTCAAAAGTGCATTGAGTACAAGAATATTATTTTCTTATAATGCTATAGATTTGTATAGCACATAAAATTTTATCAAATGCTTTTATACTTAGCTGACTTCATAACAACTTGGTGGAGTGGATATTAGAGTTCCATTTGCCAGATGATAAAGACTTCACTTTTTTTTTTTTTTTTTTTTAAGACTTCACTTCTTTAAGGAACCCATTCGATTGCCAAAAGTTCACTTGGCAGTAGAGATGAGTCTAGATCCCCATTCTTTTGACCCTTGGCTATTCAAAGTGTGGTCCCTGGGCCAGCTATGTCAGCATCACCTGGGAGTTGGTTAGAAATGCAGACTCTCAGGCCCCATCCAGGTCTATTGAACCAGAATCTTTTAACAAAATCCCCGTAAATTCATATGCATGTAAGTGTTTGAGAAGCTCTGTCTCCACTATCTTACTGTCTCCAAACCTCTCTTCTCTAGAGTCTAGACTGTAAGCCCCATGAGGGCTGGGTCTGCATCTGGCTTGTCTACCATTGTACCCTTCTCGCTTGCCCAGTGCCCAGGCCAGAGCAGGCATTCCATTAGACACATTGACAGCTCTGTCACTGGGTAGTTGGGCCTGCCAGCCAGTTAGTATCTGTATCCCTTCTAGAGGAAACAACATAAGTTCTCATGTTCCTGAAAGTCTACCATCAGCACAAAGGTATTCACCTTATTCATATGAAAAAGGTGAAGTCATGCTTGAAAAATATACTGAAACCTGTGGTTTGCCATCCTGTTTCTCAGCCTACCAAACCAGTGCCTATAGGAGTGGGAACATTGTACTGTGTAATTATTTAAATGAAAACAACATAAATGAAGAGAAGGGCTATTTATATCAAGTGCTGCTAATTAAAGGAGAAATAATGGGTCCTGCTGAGAAAGGATATAGCCAGAGAGAGCAAGAAAAACTTCCTGCCAGTAAAGACTAGTAGACAATGGGACAGTTTTCCTAGTGGGATAATTATGACTCCTGGAGAAGGTTGTCCAAGGCAAGATGAGATAAGTACTAGGCAAGTATAATGTACTTCCAACCTTATTATCGATGATGCTTTCAGGCACCAGCTCTGGGTCACAGATTTTGAATATACTAAATGCTTAATTCAGAGCTGCCCTTTCACCCGAAAGATCTCAGGGTAAGAGAAAAAAGTGTGCACCAGTCCAGTGCTCTCTGATTTAACTCTTCACTGAAATACTCTAGGAATAAATGACGGAACAGGAAATCATAACCCCCACTTCGCTCTTGCACCCAGAAGGTGATTTCCATTTCAAACAGCTGATAGAACAACAATGTGGTCATCAAAAACCGTGAAGATGATCCCCCGAACCCTGCCTTATTTTTCTTCAAGATCACTCTAAAAAAAATAATTTAAAGGCAGGAGATTGATGGTGGAAGGGAAAGCCTTCTATTCAGAAAATCAATGCAGATTGAGGTATCATAAGGAGATGTTGATTTATAAGCTGCTGCGTTGAAAATGACTTGCTTTCTCATTAGTTGGACCTGGGTCATGGCTATGATACAAATAAGGCAAATAATTTAAAACGTATGCTTGCAGAGTATGTTTGACTTTCAATTTGTCCTTGGAAGATTTGGGACCTAAGTAAAGAAAGATTCGCAGTGAAGTTAAAAGGTTGCTCGTCACAGATGCTACAGAGCAATGCCCTGAAGAGCTTGCGTTCTAGGAGAGAAAGACCTAGGTTTGGATCCAGATGCACCCCAGTATTTCTGGCACCTTGTCCAAGCACCTTATTTCTTTTTTTTTTTTCTTTTTTTTTGCGGTATGCGGACCTCTCACTGTTGTGGCCTCTCCCGTTGTGGAGCACAGGCTCTGGACGCACAGGCTCAGCGGCCATGGCTCACGGGCCCAGCTGCTCCGTGGCACGTGGGATCTTCCCGGACCGGGGCACGAACCCGTGTCCCCTGCATCGGCAGGCGGACTCTCAACCACTGCGCCACCAGGGAAGCCCCTAAGCACCTTATTTCTCTAGGTCTCCTGTTCCTCATTTGTAAGATGTAGGTAACATTAGAAGCGACCTCTAAGGTGGCTGGGAGGAATAAATGACATAGTTCCATTCCATAAATGAAATATGCATTGCCTGGCTGAGTTGGGCTCTATGTAAATGCTAGCTGTTTTGTTATATGAACGAATAGCCTCTATTTTGAAATATTTCCAATTTTATATGTACTTATGTACTTTTTGGGGGGATTGAAACGAAGAGAATTGAGAAAAGTTATCTGGAGACTATTTCTTGCCTTCAGTGAGCTTACAAACTAATTGGGAAAATGATGTGGTTACAGGAAACTATTAAGGAAAATGAAGAGAATGTGATGAAAGCTGAAGGAAAGACGGTGGCCAAAGGAGGAGAGAGGTGAGGAAATGGGGAAAACCTGATTAAAGGCAGGAGCAGTGGGGAAAGGCTTCAAGGAGAAATAAACTGGCGGGGCCCCGGGGGCCATGAGGATCTCGAGAAGGGTGACGCACCGCACAGCAATGACATCATCCTAGACTGTTCTTGAACTACCCAGTTTATCGGACAGGCACATTTTACTTGGGAGAGGCTCTGGTGAGCGTATGGTGGCTTGTCTTTGTGGCATCCTATGTATTACATTCTGAGTGGCTCCAGGACAAGATATTCATTCATTCATGTTTATTGAACATATAGTGTATGCTAGGCATTGGGGCTATAGATATGAACAGGAGAAACCATGCCCTGACCTTTCCAGGGCTCAAATTCTAGTGGTGGAGGTATAAAATAAGCACATGCATCTCTAACATCACATCGGTAGAGATTAAACAGGGCAAGGAACAGAGAAGGATGGCGAGTGGTTATTTTATATAAAGCAGCTGGGGAGGTCTCTTTGAGGGTTGACCTAAGAGCACAGGCCTGGAGACTGGAAGAAGAGTGTTCCCAGGCAGAGGGAACAGCAGAGCAAAGGGGCCAGGGTGGGTTTGCCTTTCCTGCTTGGAAACAAGGCCGGTGCCGCCAGAAAGGAGTGAACGCGGCCATCCACGTGCTGTGTACAGATTTCTTCCACAGCCTGCCAGGTACGTCTGCCCAAATGACACAGTAATGAGCGAAGTAAAGTTCAGAATCATTGATCACGCTTTCAAAAGTAAGTTAACGAATAGAGTTGAAGGGATACTAGTGATGCCATTGGCATTTTCAAGCTGATGAACTCATTTATCTCATGAATACCAGGCAGGTTTAAGATGTTGGATTGCTTAGGCTACAGTTCAAACGGTGTCCTGAGTTTGAATTATTTTCCATGCTAAAAACCCCAATGGTCATTGTTATTTAGTAAAATTACTTTGTTTAGTAAAAAATCCATGAAACAGGTATATTTCGTGATAAGAGTAAATGAGCGCGTTGTGCTCTGAAACCTTCATCGTGGGACTTCCCCCTGAAGGGTACCATATTATAGTCTAACACCAGTAATTCAAGTGACAACGTGTTGTTGCAGGTCTATTAGACTGAAATCTTGAACTAAATCTGTCAAAAGTTTTCTTTTTTTGCAAACTGGCTAAAACGTTTAGTGGTAGGGAAAAAAAAAAACCACCGTGGAAGCAGTATGTTAAGAAACCTTTGTTTCAGCATGAAGGAAGAGTTGTTTTTATTTAACCATTTCTGCCAACAGTCTGATAACATAGTTCAATTTTGATTTGCCCATTTTCTTAAACCGCGCTGATAAAACATAGACATCTAACGTGCACACGATAATACTTCAACCTCCTCACTAGAGGGAGAGAATAATTACTGATATGTATGTGTAGACGGTGTGTTCCTCAGCTTCCTGATTCCTTCACCTTTCTGTGGAAAAGACTCTTGGGGCGTGATTGAGGAAAAAGTGGTTTTTCCTTCCAGATGGATTCGTTGGCTAGGGCAATATTTTTAGTTATGCCAATAAAACGAAAGGGAGACAGAAAATCAGGCAACTGCCAGAGTGGTTAGTGTGGGACTATTACCAAGGCAGAAATGAGGCCAAAGAGATGATAAATGTCTGCCTCTCACCCACTCCATCAGCTGAAGCCTGACCGGGATCCTCTTTTCCATCTGAGCTCCAAGCAAGCTACCATTTTTTATAGCAGCACTTAATAGTGGACATTAACTTAGCCCTCCCCAAAAGGGCTGACCTGCAGGCTACACTCGTGCTTCTCCAAAGTGTAATCACTTGCTCACTCAGTAATTTTACCAAATAGCGTGCACCTTTTCCAGCCACTTATTGGCCAATTAAGTCGTTCTCACTGAGGGGGTCCAGCTGGCTTCAAGTTATCTAAGATGAATTGATTGAAGACATTCTGCAATCTATGAACCCAGTTTAATGATCTAGGTGATAATACTTGTAATTCTTCTCAGTCAGGGGAATTTGCTGCAGCTGTTGTTGCCCATGTTCTGATACACTGATGTACCAGAAAAGCATTAATCCGCCCTCAGAGTTCCCTGGCAATTACCGCATTGTGAAAAGGGAAATTTAAAATTCACTCAGCATAGCCAAGTGAAAACCATCTTTCCGTTGATGTGTTTTTATTTTATCCCACTGTAAATGTTTTTTTAAGGTGGAATATGGGAAGAATATGTTAATGGTAACACTTCATCAGGAATGGAGAAAACCAACTAAACGCTCATTCAATTTTACTGCTGAAAACAGCTCATCAAATGTTTGAGGTACAAAAAAAAGCACTGCTTTAAGGCAAGAACATGATTTTCTAAAATATTGGGGTGAGGGTCCAAGGGCTAAAGTCATTATTTTTGTATGAAATGTTTGTTCCCACCCCCTGGATTCACGGCCATTGAAGTGATAATGAAGCAGAGTCACACAGTGACACAGGCCTTCAATGTATCTCCAAACACTTTTCTGCACAGTGACATATTTTTTTAAAAGTAATCATTAAATAATTTGCTTGCTTTCCTATCTGTGCGTGTGTTCCCTGAACCGCTGAAATGTTAATCCTCCTCCCTATGAAGCAAATACTATAAATAATACTCTGGAGGTTTTTCTGGGTGTTGCAAATTCAGTATACTTAGGAACACTCTATCCTACCGTGGGTCTGTGAAGTTTATGTTTACAAACTGAAAAGCTGGTTTTGATTTTCTTACGAAAGTGGCAGCTGTGATATTAATTTACACTGCACTGAGGAACTGCCATCCTTCTCTTTCTGGAGAGTGGGTTCCTTTTCCCTGAGAGGTGTGATTGAACTTGGCTTTGGGGATGTGTGACTTGCTGGGAAAGGCTGGTGCTTTTGATGAGATTTTAAATTCTTTCCAATGATGCTGGAAAAACAAGAGACTAGGAAGGATGTATTTTAAAGTTGAGTGTAGGCTTTGTGGGAAAACTTAATTGGACCATGGTCATGCTTTAGACTTATGAGTCCAAATTTAACCAAGAGCATCAGACAAGGAATGACATTTTCCTTTGTTTTTCTAACCAGGAAAAGGCAAAGCCAGACAGAGCTTTGGGGTCTGGCATGAAACAAACTGAATTTTCACTGAGAACAAAACATCTGATTATTCAAAGAACTCTTTTCTGCATTTGTTTTTTTGCCTCTATGTGCCCCCTTTTATTGACGGGTTAACCTAACTTAAAATGTTTTAACTACTGTAAATGAAAAATCTTATCCAAGTGGGGTTAATAATAATAGCTAACAATAAACACTTGCCACATGCCAGACTCTGGTTCTGAGAACCTACCTGGAATATAAGTCAATTAATCCTCCCAACAACCTATGAAGTCAATGCTCTTATCATCCTCATTTTACAGATGAGGAAATGGAAGAACAGAGAGGTTAAGTAACTTGCCCAAAGTCACACAGCTAGTAAGTGCCAGAGCCAGGGTTTGAACCAAGTGTGCTAGTGTCTCTGTGTTTATTGACTGCAGACTGTCTCTCTGACTTCTCATAGGTACAGAGCTTCAAGTTATCTCTGTTTTAGCCTTCCAGCCTGTTTCCCATGTTATCTCCACAGGGAAATAATTACAGAACTGCAAAAGGACAACTTATGTTACAACAAACAGAAACCGCAACTGCTCCAAGTGCTTTTCTTCAGGAGCCCTTACCCCAGATCTGTTATTTGGACCTAACCTCCAAAGAGCTCAGAGTACTTCACAAATTTACTTGAGTCATCAATATGTTAGCAAAGTGTCAGAAGGGTAGATATTCTGCACTTTTTTTCTTTTGCAGATTAAATCCAAAAAATGAAATGTCAATTTGACCTTGAACTCATTTCTCCTGGGTCTTAGCCTGGTATTTCCTCTGATGCCATTTTATCTCATTGAAACATGGATATACCTGTCCCTTTCCATACAAATTCAGATTATTCTTGGGGACAAAGAGTCTCTTTTATCTACATCCAGCACTGTAATAGCTGTTGAAAAAAATTAGCTCATATAATGCATGTGAAGTTCTGGTGTGGAAATAGAGATGTAGAAGGGGAAAAAAGCTAAATACCATCTGAAAATTACTTTCTGTCTGAACTTTACAGATGAAGAAACTGAGGCTAAGGTCACATACCAGCTTTTATTTTTTTTATTGCTTAGGGCTTTGCCTTCAAGAAACAAAAATGAATTATAATATGAAAGTGTTTTTAGTGAGCACTTATTTATTTTCTTTAAAAATATAAATGATCTCTATTAGAGTTTCATAGGTTAGGGCCTCTCATTATATACTCACAAAGCACTCTGTACTTTCCTTAGCGTCCAATACAACTGTAATTAATTAATGCATGCATAATTTCTTGTTTAACTTTGATTTCTCTAAACAAAAAGTCCTGTGAGGGCAGGAATGTGACTGTGGTTTCACTATAACATCTGCAGTGTATCTGGCACTGTTTTGTTTTAAATTAATAAGCTTTATGTTTTAGAGCAGTTTTAGGTTTACAGCAAAATTAAGCAGAAAGCACAGAGAGTTCCCTTTCATCCCTGTCACCACACATACACAACTTCCCCCCCTATAGACTAAAACAGTGTTTTAAACTAAAAGTAAAACAGTTCTGTCTTAGCTAGAGAATAACAGAGCTGTTAAAAACAAGGAGGTCCCTAAAATTTTGATGTAACTAAGATAGAGGTTTGTCTCTGTCATGGAAGTCTGGCTGACTCTGGCTGGAGGGGGAGCTGTTCCATGAAGCCAGGAGGGATCTGCCATCCCCACCATACGGCTTCCAAGGCTGCTCAAGTTGTCACCATTTCCAGGGGGTCGGGAGGGTGACAAGCCAAAATCCAGCACGTGGAGCCCTTCTTAAGTCGGAGACGACACAGAATCTTCACACATCTCTTTCTCTCACATCCTATTACCCTAAACTTTAGGCTCATGGTCACTTCTAGCTACCAAGGAGGCTGGAAAATGTAATTGCTGGCTGGGTGGCCATGTGCCCAGAAATACAGGTGGATTTTGAAGGACGACTAGTAGTCTGACACACCCATGATGAGCAATGTTTATTAAAATAGACAATCCAATGAACTTGAATTATGAGGAACCAAAGCCGTGAAACTCTAATCTTAAAGTGTCTCAATAGCCTCTTCTCACCAATGAAGCCACTTCATTCGTAACAGGAATATTAGGCATGGAAGAAAGAATGGAATTATATAACAAGAGGAAGCTGAACAGAAGAAGAGAATAATGTGAGGAACTGGTTTGTGGTTTATCTTTCCTTTTCCAATGAAGAACATGCTATAGTAGGCAGCCTCTAGGGTGGAACTCAATGACCTCTGCTTCTTGGTATTCTTACCCTTGGAAGTCCACCTCCACTCCCTTTCATGTGGGCTGGATTTAAATTGACTTGCTTCTAACAAATCATAGAATATGGCAGAAGAGATAGGTTGTCACTTAACAGATTAGGTTACAAAAAGATTGTAGCTTCCACCTTGGGACCCCTCTCTCACTCTCTCACTTATTTGCTCTGAAGGAAGCCAGCTGCCACATTGTGTGAGCTGCTCTAAGGAGAGATCCATGGGGCAAGGACCTCTAGGCAACAGCCAGTGAGAAACTGAGGCCTCTGTCTAATAGTCTGTGAGGAACTGAATCCTGACACCTGTCAAGAACCATATACACAAGCTTGAAAGCATGTTCCCTGCAAGTCGAGCCTTCATATGAGACCACAGCCCTGGTCCAAAGCTTAATGCAACCTCATGAGACACCTTGAGCCATAGGCACCCAGCTAAGCTGCACCCAGGTTCCTGACACACAAAGACTTGAAATAATAATTGTTTGCGAGTTTCAGCTATTAAATTTTGGGGTAATTAGATGACTAATACAATCTGATCTAGATGACTCGCCCGTCTAAAGATGAACAACTAACTAAGCACTTCATAAATAATACAAATGCCAATCACTAGAAAGTAGATTCTAATTGTCCTATAAATTTCTAGTAGTGATTTTGTGTAATGAGCATCTTTACGTGATCTAATTAACCAAGACTATCATTTAATCCACTGGTTTCCAAAGGTTGGTCTTGGAATCTTTAGGGGTCCCCAAGACTCTTTCAGGGGATCCAGGAAGTCACAACTACTTTTGCAACATTACTGAAATGTTATTTGTCTATTTCACTTTCATTCTCTCATGAGTGTACAGTGGAGTTTTCCAGACACTGCATGTTATGGTATGATGTAATTTTCTGACAGTTTATGGAATGTATGCTTGTGTAATATTGTATTTTCTAGAATTTTCTAAGGTAGCAGATTTAAGGTATAAAAATACGCATTTTCTGAAATTAACTCAGTTGTTCTCAGTACTTCTGTGCTCTAAGTAGTTACCTTCAATTATAACTTGTATAATCTCCATAACCTCTATATTGTCCAACTGATTATTTTGAAATACCAAAGTTGTTCCTGAATCTATGCAGAAACACAACAAAAAAAATATACTTCTATTGTCTTGTTCTGCTGTGATGTTTTGAATTTTCTGTTTTAATTTGGTAAGTGTTGAGTAGATATACTCCTATGGGGATTATATCCTATTATAATAATCCTATTATATTGTTTATGGAACAAAATCTCTTAAGATTCTCAATAATTTTTAAGAGTATACAGGGGTTGTGACACCAAAAAGTTTAATTCATCCATTGACAAATGTGATTGAACCCCTAGACGTGTTCTGCATTGTGCTAGGTACTGTGAGTGACACAAAAGTATGAACATAACATTCTCCCTTAAGTTGCTTAATATCTAGTTGTGGAGATAAGACTAATTTGTTGTCTGATATATGCTGTGAAGCTAAGTGTTGTACTAGAGACTGTAAGTGCAGTAAAGTACATGGAAGGGAGAGGTTGGGGCTGGGGAGTCACTGGGGGATGACAGCGCCAGAAGAAAGGTATCTCAGTCCTCCTAATGAGAACCTCCATGAATGCAAAGGGAAAATATGAGGAGAAAACAGTGGGGAAATGTATCATATAAGGTGCCAGGAGAGCAAAGCCAAGTCTCCAGCAGCTCTCAGCTGCATGTTGTGCTTTGATTTGGGGAACTTCTGCGGGAGCTCTGTCTGCCAAGTGCTTTCTACTTGGATGGGTGACCTCTGAAGCCTCACCCTCAAAAGGCAGGCACAGTTCTGGCGCACACTTCCCATATGTAGGAAACTTGGAACCTTGTGGCCTGTAAAACTCAACTTCATTGTGTCGAAATCGTACCCAGAATTTTGAAGATGTGACCAATGTTATGTGTATGTTAGTCTCAAGATATTTGTCTGTTTGAGGTGTGAAATAAAATTCATATTTTATGGCAAGACAAGAAAAATATAAACGTAAAAATCTTCTCTGCCCTTTGGCCTCCTCTCTCCCCTCTACTGTGCGTTGTGTATCTGCATTATGCATGGACCAAACCTCTCCATCGGCAGAAATACCTGCTCAGCCATAAAGATCAACAGTCTCTTAGCACCAACAAGACAAACTGCTTAAAAGATAACATTCCTTTCCACAGCAAAGGAAGTCATAAACAAAATGAAAAGACAACCTACAGACTGGGAGAAAATATTTGCAAACAATGCAACCAACAAGGTCTTAACTTCCAAAATATACAAACAGCCCATACAGCTCAATAACAAAACAAAAAAACCCAATCAAAAAATGGACAGAAGACCTAAATAGACAGTTCTGCAAAGAAGACATACAGATGACCAACAGACACGTGAAAAGATGCTTAACATCGCTAATTATTAGAGAAGTGCAAATCAAAACTACAATGAGGTACCACCTCACACTGGTCAGTATGGCCATCATCAAAATGTCTACAAATAATAAATGCTGGAGAGGGTGTAGAGAAAAGGGAACCCTCCTACACTGTTGGTGGGCATGTAAATTGGTATAGCCACTATGGAGAACAATATGGAGGTTCCTTAAAAAACTAAAAGTAGAGTTGCCATATGATGCAGCAATCCCACTCCTGGGCATATATCCGTAGAAAACTCTAATTAGAAAAGATATTCACCCCAATGTTCATAGCAGCACTATTTACAGTAACCAAGACATGGAAACAACCTAAATGTCTAACAACAGATGAATGGGTAAAGAAGATGTGGTATATATATATCTATATATGTATATATATTACTCAGCCATAAAAAAGAAGGAAATAATGCCACTTGCAGCCACATAGGTGGATTTAGAGATTATAATACTGAGTGGAGTAAGTCAGACAACGACAAATATCGTATGATATCACTTATATGTGGAACATAAAATATGATACAAATGAACCTAGTTACAAATCAGAAACAGACTCACAGACATAGAAAATAAACTTATGGTTACCAAAGGGGAAAGGCAGGAGAGGGATAAATTAGGATTAGCAGATACACAGTACTATATATAAAATAGATAAACATCAAGGTCCTACTGTATAACACAGGGAAATCAATATCTTATAACAAACTGTAACGGAAAAGAATATGAATAAGAATATATACGTATAACTGAATCACTTTGCTGTACAGCAAAAGCTAACACAACATTGTAAATTAACTATACTTAAAGGAAAACAAAATAACTTTCCTTCTTGATCTTGTAAGGGGTCACGATGACTCACCGCTTTGTGCTTATAGATCTGGGTTGTGCAAATTATCTATGTCATTTAATGTGCAGCCCTCTGTCTCACAAAACCTGTATAACTATGCTTTGACCTCTAATGGGTGGAACCTCAGAGATTTTTGAGAGGCTGTTCCTGGGTTATAATCCTCAATTTGACTCGAATAAAATTTTCCACTTCTTTCTTGAAATTGATTAATATTTTGTCAATAGGGGATATCACAGCACTTATTTTGCTGAAAAGAAGATAAAAGTCACTGCTTTGGGCAAAAGATGACACTGCTTCTTTTTGTCCAGTAGGAATTAGAAAACTTGGGCTAGTCTGCCATATAAGGGTATGGAATCTTCTAATAGCTTCAGTTTCCTGACCCTCAATTTTACCATCTGTAAAAGGGGGATATTTTTCCTACACATCTTACAATGTGACTAGAATGATCATACAAGAGAATTTATATGAAAGTGTTCAAGAAATTGTAAAGCTCTATTTAAATTCACAATCATAGTAACCTTAAAAAAAAAAGCTAACACGTATTGAGCACTTACATCATCATGCTAAGCACTGTTATAAGTGCTTTCCTTACATTATCTCAATTACTTGAATATGTTTGATATTATTAAGCTGTAACATAGTATTGAGAACTTCATCAAGATCACTGGATTCATGGCACACAGAACAGAATGTCAAAACAGTAAATTCTCAAAAAAAAAAAAAACCAAGAAACAAGAGTTCCTGTTTGCTCAAGAATTCCTTAATTCTTGGACTCTGGGAAGCATAAAGGAAAGTTCATCTTAAAGGACAAATTTGTTCCCTCCTCTAATATAGGTAAGGTGTCCAGGGTACAGATTATCTGTAAATTACAGCAAAACCTCCCTTAATGGAGAAGCAAATTCTTTATCAGAAACTTTATAACCGTTTTAGGATATTAGAAAAGGAAATGTAATGCCATTCAAATGCAATAAATCTTAATAGCTTCAAAGACCCTCTAAGCAAAAAAGATGTATCTGGAATACTTGGAACAGAAGAATGGGAAGTGAAGAGATTGAACTTGGCCCTTTCAGATAA
Organism: Grampus griseus; assembly: GCF_964374135.1. Classification (NCBI taxonomy): domain Eukaryota; kingdom Metazoa; phylum Chordata; class Mammalia; order Artiodactyla; family Delphinidae; genus Grampus; species Grampus griseus. The sequence continues at coordinate 103,755,363 of NC_139017.1, forward strand.
AAAAGCCTTAGAGGATGTGACCTGGGTTAAGGCAGAGATAGGTTCCATGTGCTAGACTCAGTCAACCTCCACGGAGAGAAGGGAGCTTCCTGGAAGTAGTGACCTTTGGGGCTCCACATATCACAAACTCACATAAAAACATATGTATTAGAGAACACACAGGCACCTCTGTCACCCGGGATTGATGATTAGCATTGACACAGCATCCAGTCTCATGACACAGTTCGAAACCCGGGAAAATGCCTCTCTGCATCTCTTGCACTTTGTCCCTTGAAGAGCATCTGAAGCCACAAGGGTTTGTGGATTGTACCACCATCTATGCAGGAGAGAGACAGTGCCCTGGAGTGTGGGGAGGATTTGACCGGCAGAAGCACTTAGGTAAAGAAAAGGTAAATTAACTTGTCAAATCCTTCCTCTTATGTAGTGTGAACTCCATAGACTTTTGCATAATAAAGTACCATTTCCCAATAGCACCAAGCATCCATCTTCTCTTTGTGTTCCAACTTGTTTCCACAGGTACTTGGAATTGGTACAGTATTCACTACAGTTGCGTAGAGTAGAAAAGGAATATTTTGCAACAATTCCCATCACTCCTAAAATTGTATGTTAGTCTAGATATAACCTCTAGGAAGCATGATACCTACTCTTTACATTGGTAACTAGATGGCCTCTGAACGCTGGAATTGCAAATAGTTTTACTTCTATCAAAATGTTTAAAAAGATGTAATTAAAATTTCCAAAAATTAACACTAAAACTCAGCTTCATTTAAATAATTTAAAAATTCACCGAGGGTAATGTCTAAGACGTAATGGTGGCAATGGGGTTGATAAACAGAAAGTTTTACCATACAGAACATTGGCCAGAAGTCCAAAAATACTTATGTGTTTGTCATATACAACACACTTTTGAATCGTTTTATTGGGAGATATGATGTCAACTGTTTCAACAGCAATTCAAAGATCATATACTATATTTTCTGAATATACTTTATTTTCTATAAAATATACTATATTTTCTGAATCTTCCCAAAGATGAAATAGTTTGATGAAGCAAAGCAAAGACCTTAAAGTCATTTTTGGACCTGTATGATGGGAATGCTGTCTGGAACTGTTAAAGCAATTAGATTGAATAAGATACAAGATGCACCTCAAGAGTTAACTGAAACAACAGAAGAATCTCAAAATAAAGCATGAATCAAGATTTTAGTGAAAAATTAATTTTCATTTCATGCTATCCATAGTTATTTGATGTTACTGTTACTTATTATTAATATTACCAAAACTTAACAAAAAATGTCAACATTTGGCTATTTCTCTTATAAAAGAACTAAAAAAAATTCTTTTTTAATTTTTAAAATTTATTTTATTTATTTATTCTTGGCTACATTGGGTCTTCGTTGCTATGCACGGGCTTTCTCTAGTTGCAGTGAGTGGTGTCTACTCTTCATTGCGGTGCGGCTTCTCATTGCTGTGTCTTCTCTTGTTGCAGAGCACAGGCTATAGGCGTGCGGGCTTCAGTAGTTGTGACGCATGCGCTCAGTAGTTGTGCGGCACGGGCTTAGTTGCTCTGCAGCATGTGGGATCTTCCCGGACCAGGGCTCAAACCCCCGTCCCCTGCATTGGCAGGCGGATTCTTTTTTTTTTTTTTTTTTTGCGGTACGCGGGCCTCTCACTGTTGCGGCCTCTCCCGTTGCGGTACACAGACTCCGGACGTGCAGGCCCAGCAGCCATGGCTCACAGGCCCAGCCGCTCCGCAGCATGTGGGATCCTCCCGGACCGGGGCACGAACCCGCGTCCCCTGCATCGGCAGGCCGACTCTCAACCACTGCGCCAGTGGATTTTCTAAATCAAAATAAACTGCAAGTAATTTGTTGAAAATATTCCAATAAAATATAATAACATTAAAGCAAGGAAATGAAAATGTTTACCTATCAAACAGGTCATTCACATATAAATAATTACTAATTATTTCTAATTTTAATGAAGACCATGTTTCTGGTCATTATAGATTAGAATGTAGTCTTAATTAAAGAGAAATTTGAACAAGTTAAATAATGCCCTGCTAATTTTTGTTTCTTTTATAATAACCCAATATTGGAAAATTTGAAATAAGAATCTAAGAAATACTGTATGTATCTAGATGTTCACCTAAAAGATATTCCTTTAACATATTCATTTTAAAAATGATAGCAATACACTTGATAGTAAAAGAGCTTATAATATTTTTTGCAATAATGTTACTTTTTCACATGTGACTTCATTACGGTTTTTTTAATATATGTAAAATTTGTATGTAAAGTTCATTTCCTAATTTATAATAATTTAATGGTTTAATAATTTATTGACAATTCCAGTTACTCCTGCCTTAGCAGAGTGAAGTTTCTTCAACTGAAATGAATAATAAACAAACAAACAAACAAACTACAATGACTTAAGAAATATTGGCTAAATTGTCATTACTGTCAATAGAACACATGAAAATCTTAGTTATACCTATATAATTAGTGATTTTGCTAAAGTGAAGACTATCAAATTAATTTCATATAGTAAACATATAATAGTTAATTAACTATGGATGTATTACTCATCCAAGTATCACCAGCTCATCAACAGGACATGTAGACGTGCGCAATTATGATTAATTCAGTCATCTTTGATTGTTTCCGTCAGTCATATAAAAAACATAGTTTTATGTACATTTTCTCATTTGTCATTATGAATATTCATTTGTCAAGGTAAGAAGATAGAACATATTTTATTTAACAGTTTTTAGCTTTATTTGTAACTTCTAAATATTTAGATATAGAACCTATAGGCCTCCATTTGTTCTCTTGCCTTGAGCCACACAATGTTAAGAGTGGGTCACTGCCTGGAGGGAGGTGGTTATCGACCTTGGGCCCACCCTCCTCTGGTGAGTTGTCCTAGAGGATGAAACCAGAGAGGCCCTTAGGTGTAGCTGGGCAGCCAAGGTAGGATTTTACACACCTTCCCCATCGCATACTCAGCAGGGGACCCACATTCTCACTGTTGTCCAACAGTCTTTAACAAGAGGGTAAACTTCTACAGCAACATTTAAAAATGCAAATGCACAATTATGGTGATGCCTTCCTGTGAATGACTTAGTTGGTGTAGTCTTCCAAGTTCAGCCATCCTTTGGCTGAATCATTCATTAACGAAGAGTGCACTGTCCTTTCACTATGGACAGTCCCCATCTGATTGGTACTGTTTGGTTTAGAGAGGAGAGGAAAAGTGAGTTGAGGAATTGAGAGAAGTCTTAAAATATGTGAAGGATTTTCCTGAGGGATTAGATTTCATGTGCATGCAGTGACCCATGCAGCCTGCATGGTTGTTCAGGCTGTGATCAAGGGTACTCAGCTGAGGGGCAGTGGGGACTGAAATCCAGCTCCTGCTCTGCTCACCAAGCCAGATGCCCGGATGCCAGGCTGAGTCAGCCAAAGGGGGCGTCTTTCTCTCATTCTCACAAAGGTGCTCTGTCGGCCAGCTGGGCCCTACCTACATGACTCCAGAGGACAGAATTAGGCCCAAACAGTGAAAGTTATATAGATGCTGTAAGGAAAAGGTGGTTTTTATAAACTTGATCTTGTTAATTCTTATAACAATCCTGAAAAGTAGGTACAATTATTGCCCTCACTTTACAGAAAAGAAAACTGAGGTTGAGAAGTTAAGCACCTTGCCCAGCATTTGAAAATGGCAAATGTAGGATGCAAAGCCAGGCTTCTCTCATTAAAAAAACACGTATACCCATTCTACTCTGCACTATGATATGCTTGCTAACAATTCGAGCAATTCTATGATGAAATATGCTGTTTCTGAAGCTAGGATTGCCATATTTCTTTAAGTGTCTAAGAATAATTGAATGCCAACTCATCAGATATGCCATAGAGGGGACTCACATACCCATGAATAGTTGAATCAGGTGATGCCAACACAGTCCAGGTTCAGTCGGGAAAACAGAAGGCACTCGATGTATTTCAAGTACAAAGGATTTCAATGTAGGGAATTAGAGGCATAACCGACCACCGGCAGAGTTAAGGAACCAAGGTCAGAGCAGACACTGGAGATGATCTCAGGCCGCCACACTAAAGCAGATGGTTCACTAGAGTGCAAATTTTAAGAACCTCTGGAAAGCTCCTGGCTTCTTTCTCAGTCTATAGCACCAATTGAGGTCATTCTTTAGAATCTCGCATCAACTCATGTTGCTAGCTGTAAATTATGGCCTCTGCTCTCTGGCCTTTCAATTCTCATTTGAGTGTCTCTTACTGGAAGAGACGCTGACTCTGAGCAGGACTGCAGGGAAAGAGAATTGTGAGAGATGTTGTTCCTGGCTAGAAGAATGGTGGTGAAGCAAAATTCTTAAGCCCTGTCCCACCATAATGATGTAGGGTTCTATGCTACTTACTAGTTATCAGACTTCCTCTTATTTTATAGTGAGTTGGAAGTTAAAAGAGCAGGAAGTTATCAGGCGCCTTCAAGACCCCTTGTCACGGGGGGAAGGTATAGTACAGAAAGAAGTGTACCTGCAGAGGGAATTCCCTGGTGGTCCAGTGGTTAGGACTCTGGCTTTCACTGCCAAGGGCGTGGGTGGGACCCACAAGCCACGCAGCCAAAAAAAAAAAACACATTAAATAAGAAAGAAATGTACCTGCAGAAGCTATAGGTAAATTTTCACATGTCATCATTTTGCCTAAGATTAGAGCAACCTCAGTTGGGCTGGCCCAAAGAAAACCAGGTAGCTGCAAAAGTAGGCCTGCTCCTCAGACCTTAGGCCTGCTCTAATTTTAGAAAATTTAGTGTTCACACAAAGGATTATGCTCACAGGAAATATATTGTATTATGAATGACAAGTTTTAGGAGGCAATCTTTTTATGTATGGTGAATCATCAAATTTAGCTGGAAGGAAGCTAGACATCATTTGGTCAGAGGTACCCCAGACCATTTCTCTGAGAGCATGGTTGGAAGGTGTGGGTAGTATCAGGATGCCCTTCACTAGGAATCCTGGCCAACCATCCACAGGGAGAAATGGTGGCCAATAGGGCAGTGATAATGGATTTGCAGAGCTACCTCTTAAGGATTCAAGACTTACCAATATTGCCCAACATGCTGGTTGGCAACACCCCTATTTTACTGCAACGATCAAGGGAGGTCAAGGGACTAAGTGAAATCACAAGCAAGTTAATGGCAGAGTCAAGACTGGAACTCAAGTGTTTCTATACCCAGCCTGAGATGTTTTCCATGTTAGCATCCTCCACTTTTCATTCTATTACATCATATCTATGTATCTATCTATCTATGTGTCTATTATCTATCTATCCTACCATTCTTCCTTCTACCTACCCCTCTATCTTTCTATATCCATCTAATCACCTAGCTATGTAATCTCTCCTTTCATCCATCCATGTATGTACATGAGACTCTATGAAGATATGAGAAGGCATTTATTTCATTTTCTAGAGTTAATGGAAGAAAGGGAGTAGGAAACAGGGGAGCTATTGATTTTGTTTGTATGTTTTGGCTCCCACCTGAGTAAAGAAAAAGGTTTTAGTCACCAACACAGCATCATAACAATAGCAGGACCTATGAATTTTTCCAATATGTAATTCCAGGCTGAAGACAATGTATTTGAAAAACAGCCTAGCGTGCTGCAATATTAAAACAGTAGGCCACTAGGGCTGTAATACATCAGCTACCGATAATGAGATTACAAACTCCTGTCTCCCAGTATTCTCCTTTCTGTGTCCCTGCACTCAATTTTGTTGCTGGGGAACACCCACTGCTGAAGTGAGGGAAGGGCCTTTGTTGATGTAAGCAAGTCTTTTGCTTACATTTGGTGTGAAAATTCTGGCGGCAATATAAGTATCAGTTACCCTACATAGTCTTCCATCACCTTAGGAAATGGATCCTTGGAATAACTTGCTCAAAGTTAGAAAATCGTGTCTTTATTTACATATCTGAGTCTAATCATGGCATTTATGCATATGATTTGTTTATTGTATTGAAAGAGATGTTGTCTTCTGCCAAGCCTTAGGGGAACAGTAATCAAATTCATTAATTACTAAACATATGGCTTACATCTGAAATATTTTGTCTAAATTTGGGGACTGAATTTTAAGAGGCACATTGATAAACGAGAGTATATTCAAAGGGTGACCAGGATTAATATTAACATAAAATATAATTTAAGAAAATGATTTATTGAGTACTATGCTAAGCACGTCACGTGAGTTGTTACATTTAATCCTCGCATCATTGACTTGTGTCACACTTTTGTCAACGAGTGACTGAGGTCACATAACAAACCCTGATGTCAGAACCTGAGCTTTTATCTGCTCACTGTACAGTGAGGACCCTGGAAACCATCTCATATGAGAACCTGCAGAGGAGCAGAGTCTGGGCTGATGATGGAAAGAACTGGCACCAATGGAGACAAGTTACTGGATGGAGATTTTAATCCCAATAAAGTAAGATACTTCCATCCTTAGAACTGAGCATTCAAACAAAAGCAGAAGGACTCATTTTTTAGGAGTGGATACAAGATTTCAACTCTAGTGGTGCTGGGATGAGGTGGCAAGAATTGGGAGATTGGGATTGACATATATACACTAATATGTATAAAATAGATAACTAATAAGAACCTGCTGTATTAAAAAATAAAGTAAAATTCAAAAGAAAAAATTTTAACTCTAATCTGTGATGTGAGCAAAATAGAACAAATAAATTGTTCTAATTTCTACTTACTATTAGAAAAACAAAATCTCTTAAAAATTTAAAAATAGTAATTAAACAAATGTCTCTAAATTCCTACAATTTTTCATTGACTCCAGAGTGAATGCCAGCTTTAGGCCCATCTTCTCAAAATGTGTCCACTATCTTTTTTAATGTTACTTGGTCTTTAGAACTATGTAGTTAAGTTAATGTACGTGGAAGTTAATGTATGTGGAAAACCGTATCTTCTCAGGTGCCATTACATACATTAAATGTATGTAATGTATGTGGAAGTTCTTTAAAACTATGTAATTAAGTTAATGTATGTGGAAGTTAATGTATGTGGTATTGTAATGGTTACATACCGCACGGATATGAGGGATCAGTGAACAGAAAGAAAATGTGTTTTAAGTCCACTTGATATTTTTTCTTCTGTATAATGATACAGATCTGACTTTAAAGATCCTGAATCAACCGGACATCTGTCAGGTAAATATAGTTACACAAATGTAGCCAAGGCATATATATTTTCATTGGTTCAACTAATGTTTACCTAGTAGTAACTGGCACTTACGTGTGTCAGTTATGCACTAGGTCTACAGAAATGATTAATATATGATTCTACCATTTAGAAGTAGCATAAAGAAGTAGCATAAAAACAAAGAATTGCAATTTAGAAAAATTAATGCTAACTAATAGAAATACGGTGTTAACAAAAATAAAATGAAATCAATAACATGTTTTAAAGTTGTGAGGCTGGATTTACTAAGGACCTCTTCATGGCTTACATTAGCATCAGTAGTTATACTTTACCTGACACTGAAGAGGTCAGTATGGAATTCATTTGCTCTACAAATCTTCATATGCCTCTACTAAATCATCCCTACATCGTGAAACAATTAGCATACTGGTGGAAATCCTGAAACGATGGTCCTGTGCATTCTCACTTTTGCATTGCCTTATTTCCATCATGGCTAAACTTATGATCCAAGAGCAGGAGAAAATCGTTGCAAATAAAGTGTCATAGACAGAATTTCCACACTGAGCAATGCCCTCGGTTAAGCTAGGGATAGGCTGTCATGCCAATGAAGGGAAAAGAAGTCATGGTCCTTGGAGGCTGAAACATTGGATCCCAATTCAGTCAGTAAGATGAGTTTGGAGAAGAACAGAGGCGGTAGCAGGAGACGTGTCACAACTTCACCATGCTGGCCTGCTCTTCACTATCACAGAAGATGGGAGATACATTTTAAAGTTTTGCCAAAGCACAATCAGGATTGATCTGTATAACATGTGGGCCAATAGCAGCAACAGATTAATCATGCCAGTAGTTACCCAAGACTCAGAAGCACAGTGAACAGTAAAGAGTGACAAGGAGACACGTATCATTGGGAAAGCATCTGTTGGTCTCGCCCATTTTTTTTTTGTATGGCAAACCCCAGAGTTCGTGTGAATACTTTTGAAAATGAATCTATATATGAATAAATGAAATAATAGGAAAGAAGGAGGAAGGAGAAAAGAAAAGTCATATTTACTGATTTTGACCACTGCGCTATGTCAAGCGGAAATATTAAAAAAGGGTAACTACAGTTTATTGAATGCTACCTGTGTGCAAGTTTCTGTATTAAGCATTTCGCATTCATTACCTCATGGAAGCTTCATAACTGCCTCCTCATGTAAGAATTATGCCTGGGTTTACAAGTGAGAACACTTTCCGAAAGCCAGGAATGAGGTTGATTGAGAATTCAAAACCATATCTTCTCAGGTGCCAACACACGCTTTCTGCTACACCAGATAACACAAGTGTTCCTAGAGAGGGATGTGGAAAAGAACTGTTAAGAGGGCTTGGTAGTGAGTTGATGAGCCCCAGAACCTGTTCTAGATGTTGGAAAGACAGTGGCAAACAAGACAGACAAGTTCCTGTCCTGGAGGAACATTGGAGGAAGACAGTCTCAACATGTTAAAAAATAAAATCAAGAAGATAATTTTAGTTACTTGTAAGTGTCATGAAGAAGATGAAGTAGGGTGCGAGAGAGAGGGACCAGAGGTGCTTCTTCAGCCAGAGTGGGAAGAGGCTTCTCTGAAGCGGAGCTGTTTGAGTGAAGACCAAGGACAAGGGGGTGGCCATGCAAAGATCCAGGGGACACATATCTCAAGAATGGCTCGGCTTGTTCTGGGGACAAAAACAAGGACAGAGGGCCAAAAGGAAGGAAATGAGAGTGGAGGGAGCTGAGGCCGGGGAAATAGGTAGGGTCCAAATTATTAGGGCCTTTCGGAGGTTGTTCTAGTTGTATGGGAACTTATTGGAGGGTTGGAGAAGAGGTGTGGTATTACTCTGGCCCCTGTGGGAAGGATGCAGTTTTGAGAGGCAGGGGCAGAGGAGGGAAGAGTACCTCAAAGGCTCTTGCAATGTTCCAGGTGAGAGCCACTGATGACTCAGGCTAAGTTCATAGCCGAGCAAGTGATAAGAGGTTTTCAGGTTCAAAATCTATTTTGGAGGCAGTGCCGACAGAACTTACTACTGGCTTGGACATGGGTGAGAGGAAAAGATGAATCTAGAAACACTCTGGGTTGGGCGGATGGTGAGGAAGGCTTTGGGTGGCAAAGTTGAGGGCCAGGCCCTCACATCAGAAGGAAGAGGGTTGTGATGATTTAAGATCATACAAACAACTTTAAATGGGTGTGTTCAAAAATTTTAAGATGCCAGAAAGTACCATCAACCTTAGTAGGGAGAAGTCATCATCTTTAAATCATAAAGAACTGAGGACAGAAAGCTCATCTTTGAGGTGTATAATATAATTGTGTGTTATAAGAGTCTCTGGGGTTTCCCTGGTGGCGCAGTGGTTGAGAGTCCGCCTGCCGATGCAGGGAACACGGGTTCGTGCCCCGGTCGGGAAAGATCCCACATGCCGCGGAGCGGCTGGGCCCGTGAGCCATGGCCGCTGAGCCTGCGTGTCCGGAGCCTGTGCTCCGCAACGGGAGAGGCCACAACAGTGAGAGGCCCGCGTACCGCTAAAAAAAAAAAAAAAAAAAAAAAAAAAAGAGTGTCCACTGTATCATTTACCTGTTCTGAATCATAGACTGCTATAATCCATTATTATGTCTAAACTATGGTGAATAACTGCTATAGAAAATTAGAAAAGCAGATGTAGACTGACAAATCCTTTATTTCGTTAGTATTTTATGTAGCCAGAAAACATTAATTGATTTAGCAATAATCTTTATAAATAGTCTACCAAAGAGGCATGACATTAAAATATAATTTCAATGATAGTTCTTCTCCGTACATGTTGGACTATATTACTAAGTTATAACCAACATGTGATACTTATATATTTGCCTTTTAACAATTTGATATGAATATTGTCATATATCTTTGAATTTTTATGGCAATCTTATTATTTTTTTTTTTTGTGGTACGCGGGCCTCTCACCGTCGTGGCCCCTCCCGCTGCAGAGCACAGGCTCCAGACACGCAGGCTCAGCGGCCATGGCTCACGGGCCCAGCCGCTCCACGGCATGTGGGATCCTCCCGGACCGGGGCACGAACCCGTGTCCCCTGCATCGGCAGGCGGACTCCCAACCACTGCTCCACCAGGGAAGCCCCATCCTTTGATTTTGCCATGATTTTTCTTATCTCTGACTTTGGTCCTGCCTTTTCTCCTGCCTCGTACACTCTTCCCACTCCCCCTTTCACCACCTCTCTTTCTCTAGCCAACTTCTCCTTATCCTTTGCCATAGACATACCTTTCTCCAAGAAGCATTCCCTAACCCTTCATGCCATCCCCAGGCTGGGTTAGATGTCCCTCCTCCATGTTGCCATGGCCTTCTGTACTACTACAATCATTACACTTATCAACTCCCTTGTAATACATTTATTTTCCTCTCTCTTTTCTCTGGTGCATAAGATCTGGAAACTCAGAGCCTCACTTGTATTATTCATGATTGTATCCTCAGGGATACAACAGGGTCTGTCACATTTGTGCGATGAACATACAACCTTTAATCATTTTTTCTAATGTGAAAACAGAATTCCATTGAATTATTGACTTGCCCAAAACCTCACACGAGGTTAGTGTGTAGCCCTTTTTAAATCAGGTTGGGTATTGATCATTGTAGCACTAATTTTCCCCTATTTCCTCAAGAAGAACCATAAACACCATGCCAGAATTGTTGCCATTTCTGAGTGGAGAAAGAAAAGAGATGTTCACATCATTGAGGTTTAACTGTTTTACTAAATAAAGTGTATGATGATGGTTGATGGGTTGTATTTTGTGTAATCTAATGGATTTGCTAGATATTTGTGCTTGGGTTGACTAGAAGGATTTATTAACTATCAAGCTAGAAAACACAAAATACAACATAAGCAGGTAGGTAGGTGGAGAAAGGAAGGCTACCTTCTAGAGCCAGGAATGAAAGAGAGGGTCATGTCTACAACCAGTAGTGCTGGTAGTTAATAAGTGTAGGTCTCAAGTCTTAAAATTTGTGACATGGGAAGGTCATATCATAAAAATCTTCTGTGCAGCTGAAAAAAATAATTGCTCAATAACTGAAGATTATATATATCAAAGTGTATCCTTTGATATATCTATTGAAGTACTTTTTGTTTTCTTAGAAATGGATTTAATATTTGCTATTATTTTCTACCACCATAAAAATAATGACCATAAATATATAAACCAGGTTCGGAGGTAATATCCAGTTCTATACTCTCTTGCCCAAGAAACTACTGTAAGAATAGTGACATGAAGTACAAAAAAAAAAATCACTTTTTTCCTCCCAAATCACAACATTTTCATATGGGGGAGAAGAACTGTTGTCAATTTTAGCAACTATAACTTGGATTGAAACAAATACTGCTGCGCACGCGCACGCACGCATGTATGTGTGTGTGTGTATGTGTGTGTGTGTGTGTTCCATTAGTTACAATCCATCTATGAAACATCGAAAGTCTCTCTTGCAAATCCCTTCTTGGGACAATTTGCAGTGTCATAAACAGAGAGAAACATCAACATCTATATTTGCAATTTGTCTCGTAATTTGCACCAAGTATGTGGCACTTCATTCTATCTGGCAAGTATCATAAAAAACAAAAATCTCAAACTATGGGCAAATACAAAGGGGCTAAATTAAAGTGTCTGTTTATCTATCACTCCACCTGGTGAAGAATAACCGACAGCTGATCGTTCATCTGCCATTTTCTGCATGAGCAAAGTAAAAAGAGATAACTCACTCTCAGATGAAGACATATTTTCTGAGAAATCGACAGTCATACATTATATTGGTATGTGAATAAGGGTCTTAGAATATATATCCATATTTCTGTCTGTGTATGAAATTTTGAACGCCCTCACGATCACCACCACCACCCTCCCCCCATTTTTTTTTACAAAAAAAGATTTTGAATAATAGTTCTTAAATTCCAGCAGGTATAAAATTTGTGAGGATTCACAAACTTGATTGCTATCAAATTGAGAATAATTTGTGAATTGAGCTACTAGTCCACAACCAAAAATATTTAGTTTCAAGAAAGAGAAAAAAGTGGAGGAAGCCAAAGTAGAAAAGAGTGGGGTAAGATATCTCCTCGCACAATGAAAAAACATACACATATTCACAACCACACATGTGCAGATTTATAAATGAGAGGCCTTCAAAACAATAGTGAAAAAATGAAGTGAGTGCAAATATTTTGTAAATTAACTCTCTAGAAAAAGATCATTACATTATTAACAGGGGCACTCAGTCACTTTTTTCCCACTTAGAGTGTGGGCTGTTCATATCAAGGCCTGTCATCAGATTTACAGAGCATTTACTAACTGGAATTTTAATAAAAATTAAAAAACTAAAAAATTGAAAGCTAACAAATTTGATTCAAATGGATACTGAACTCCAGGCAAATGTGTTTGAATTCTGCCTGATGTACTGCTGCTGCCAGGAAGCATTAAAGTAATAGTGAATGGTCAATATGTGCTTACATATCACATGTCAGGCTTAGCAAGAATGTCCTGCTCTTAGAAAATTATATTGTTAAAAATAAGTGACAAAGCTTGAGCAGCCCCTTCAAATCCATAAAGACATTTGGAGGAACTGAAGCATGCTTATAATAAAACCAGGATTTCTAAAATAGAGAGAGGCTAGAGCTCATGTAGCATCTCGCCAAGTAATCAGATAAAAATGATTACACAAATTTCCAACAATAAATTCCTCCTGCATTTGCTGAGTGAGCACACAGGGAAGGAAAGAAGCACATCCCTGGAACCATAATTTTATCTATCAGACTTTTCTGTGGAGGCTTTATAAGCATTTGTTTCCCCTTTCTCCCCTTTAATGCTCCTTCTGAACAGATCTTGAGAAGCCCTTGAAATGGAAAACTCAAACTTAAATCCAGATTTAGAGTCAGGATCCATTTCTTGACAATGAAAAAAGAGAAAAAATCATCTCAAACTTCCTTGTCATTATCCAAGCAAATATCCTATCTATCATAAGAATTGTGGTTCCTGGGTAACAGATTAGGTACATCAATAAAATACTGTAACCACAGTTTGAGACAAACGCCCTGATTTGTATAAGTCAGAGGTTCACCAAGGTCATATGGAATCCTAAGCACATTTATCACTGGCCAAGCTTCAAACTGAGTTTTAAATTTTGTCAGACGTGAAAAACTGCTACCAGATGGTGTCAAGACAATTCCTCTCTGTTAAAAACACACACTTAGGTACAGTCAATAGTAAAAATCAAATAATTAGTCTGAACACCAGTATACACCTGGCACCATTCCTATTACAAGTTAGGAGGTACGTTATTATGATTTCTGTCTCTCTCAAATTAAGAAAGCCCACACAACTGATACGTAGTTGCCTGTAACACAATTAGAAAATGATGATTTTCTAGAGTGATGGATCATCCCAAGCCTATAGGAAAAGACAGCGTGTTATTCCAAAGAGTACTCCTATTTCCAATGGCAAGAGAGAATGAGAGGTTTACTCCTTGCCACCCCATCTGCACCCCGAGCCCCCTTCAACTACATGAAAATTAGTTGATACTGTGAGATGTTCATTCTGTGTTATATAAAAGACCTCCCCCCATTACTGTAAATTCCTGTATCATGTGGCTAAGTTCCAGTCTTTAATTAATCTAAAAACACAGTACAAACATTTGGAAGCTCCTCAGATGTGAGAAACCATAAGCTATTGGCCCACAAAGTAAAAAGTAGAAGGCATAAGGCAACTCGGACAAGAAGAGCATTAAAATATCCAGATTAGTAAAATAAACTAGAAAAAGTATCACATATTATAAGGCACAAGGAAGACTTATTACCAGTTAATTTGTAATATGTTTGCTTTTTAAATATTTTAGAAAATATGAAGTATTATATTTCATAACAAGTATTTGTTGAGCTCCAGTCTGCTGTGGCATTTCACTGGGTGAAATGGGGGTCCAGGGATCTAGAATCACAATTCCTCTAGCTGTTAAGATGAAAATCGCATTCTGTTTTAAAATGTGGATCTGAGAGACAACAGATGAATCCTGGCAATGGTCATTTGTAAATGTAGAATATCACAAAATGCTGGGGGAAATTCTTCTGTTTGAATCATTCTAGGTATCCAGAATCTCTCATTAGGGCTCCTAGTTCCCCCATGAGTCCTGCCTACTACACTGTCAGAGTGAGCGCATCATGTAATTTTAATTATCATCCTTCCTGCAGAGCAAAGTTTTCATGCTAGGAACTGGCCGAATTACAGGACTTCTGGCATTTTGTTCATTTCCTAGAAAACCATCACTTTGGAAAGGGTTCTGTTTCCCCCACATCTCAGTGGAACACAATAAAGATTTTATTCTCTGCTCCAATAATTATTGGCAAGAGCATGATGCCTCCCTCTGTCATTGCACAGGAAAAAGTACATGAAGAAGATCCCAGGAATGGGGAAGATGGGGTAAAGTGAGGTCACAACTGGCAACAAGAAAACCATCCAGGCTTTGAACACAAAGATTGTAAATGTCTACTGTTTTGTAAACGTATTATTTTTGGCAGGGTTGCATATGTTCTCTGTGCTCATTCCACGAATCTGGCTGATTATTATTCCAATCACCAGAGGAAGAGAGAGTCACATTAATTTGTAGTAATTAATAGCACTGATGCATTTGACAGCGCATGTTAACAAGCCTCTTTGATTGTTTGGATCTCTAACTGCGGCCCTTCTTGTTTGCATCACCTCCAAGGAATTCATAATATCAAAGCTTAACGGTATCTGATACTTGTCAAAATGCAATTTATAAAAGTTTAATTCTTTTATTGATTTAGTTTGGTTTTGATGCCTGCAGAGTCAGCTCCCTTGACAGAACTTAGCGGATTCAAATGCTTGTCACCAGCTCGGCCTCCTTTTTGCAGGGAACGATTGCCATAGGCCAAGCCAACAGGCATGGTTTAATTGCCATTAATTAAAAGCATAAATCTCTTTTTTCTTCAGTTGCTCTGCTCTTAAAGGGGGCTGCACATATTTCTCTTTTCCTGGGTTTGTCAGAACACCTTCTGGCAAGCAAAGTTAACCCCTTCCATCTTTCTAAGCACTTTCTAGGATCATCTTTTGAAGCGTTGCTCTTATGATCTGATGTGAAATGCATGCGGTTCGGTGATATTTAACAAACTGGATTTCTTCTTTATTGCAGTATAATGAGGTCAAATGAATCCCTCCATGGGTTGTATACATGCTTAAATGGTTTTTGCATCAAATTCTTTTTGACAGCAAATAAAACAGCAGCCAAACAAAACATCAGCTACTCAAAATTAGAAGGGAGGGGGGAAGAGGATAAGGATGAGCCTTTAAAACAAAGACACATATATGCTTTTTAACATTAGGTGCAAGTAACCTTCCAACAAAATAAATCTGTCTGGTCATTTTCAGATTGGAAGCAATTAGTGATATTCTTGGGATAAGGGGAAGTGCTGAGTTTAAGAGAGCCCAAATGATTATACAGTAAATATTATTCCCGCTCCGTTTACCTCTAGTATTATCATTAAGTCTATTTCATTTAGAAGGGATCCAGTGATGTTGTGAGCAAGGTAAAAATAATGAGCAGAACTCATCGCTCACTTTGATGGGGGAAGGTAAAGAGGGTGGGTGAAGTGGGTATGTTCTTTTTATTATTTTTTTTTACTTGCCCACAATTATCCTACGAAATGATTATCCACCAGGCTTTGCTATTCAATGGCGGTGTCAAAACAATTCGGTTTCCTCTGGCTGCCAAGCGCCTTCTCTTTCCCCCTCAGTCCTACCGCCGTTCGGGGAAGTGTCGCTGTAAGCAGATTATTGCTTTAAAGCATTTACACATATTAGTTTTGCTGCATCTGCCAGCTTTAGCAGAATTGCCGAGCCGCGGAAGTCCTCCTCGCTTTATTTAAAAGGAAAAAAAAAAAAAAAAAGTTCCGCGCCGGGCTGCTCTGCGAGCTCAGCGCATGAATATGTTATGCATCTGTTTTCACCCGGTCAGGCTGGGGAGAGTGATTGATTTTTGGCCCCAGTGCACTTTTTGCGAAAATCTTTAAGCGAATGCGGTGTTGTTTAATTGGGAGCGCTCGAGCTAGACTTGCTGCTGCTGCTGGAATCTCTGGAAATACGAGGCTGCGGCCCGCGTGTCTCCGGTGGCCGCTGCGGCGGCTGCAGCGGGAGTCCCAGCGCCTTGCCCTAACCCGCTGGGTGACCTACATACCAGCAGGCCGCGGCCCGCGCGCGTGTGCGCGCGCGCGCGCGCGCCTGGGTGTTG
>NC_139017.1:103776843-103783825 GCF_964374135.1 Grampus griseus
CCGACCGCCGGCAACAGGAACAGGAAAAAGACCCAGACCGGCCCTGAATCTGCGGGCGCTTCTTTTACACTCCTACCCTCGAATCTCGGAAAGAAATTCCCACTGGAAAGGAGATACTAAAACCGCCGAGCTAGGAGGCGGGACCTCCAGTTCTCGGCCAAGGGGATCCAGTTAAGTGTATTTTAATTCTTTCACAACGGCCCTCCCAAACCTTAAAAACCTAACCAATTGCAGGCACACACACAAAAGGGGGAAGGGTAGCAAAATCAATCCGCCGAGTTCAAAGAGCCAGGCCGCGGGAGGAGGCTGCAGGGTGCTTGGCGCCGGGCCGAGTTCGCAGCGGAGGGTCCCATCGACCGCGCAGAGGCGGCAGACCCCACCCGAAAGATACCTGGCTCTGTGTGTGTGTGTGTGTGTGTGTGTGTGTGTGTGTGCGCGCGCGCGTGTGTGTGTGCGCGTGTGTGTTGGGGAGCGTCACCTTCTAATCCATTCCACTGCTTGCCTGTCTACTCTCCCCTGCCAGCCAAGAGCCTCCCATCCTCAGAGAGAAAAATGTGTGTGGGCACATTACGCACCATTAGGGAGACACTACGCTTTTAATGTGGCCTAATTAGTGCCGCTAACCGAGTAAATATTATTATATTGAATAATGATAATATGATGAAAATATTAATGCTTTTGAACTTTGCACGTGGGAGCCGTTCCTTCGGTACTCCCGGGACAGCCCAAGCACGCTCAGATCCACCAGCAAACGCGGCCTGACGCATCTCCTGGATGACGAGCCCACAGGCCAGCTCAGGACACACATTGGTCTTTGCAGACACATAAACCCACTTTGGGCCACGGCATGTATCACCCACCATGCAAAAGACCTCCTTTCAATGGCGTCCTCTTTTTCTCTGGAGCAGGCCGTGAAAAGCCAACCACGCTGGGGTCCCTCTTTCCTGCACTTCTGTTCTGCACCCCAGGAATGTTGGGGTGTGCGTGCCGGGTGTGTTCCTCCTTAACAAGGGCCGCCAGACAGGTGGAGTTGCGGGAGAGGACCCACTTAATTAGCATTTAAATTCACAGCCCCCCTCTTATTGCCAAATACTTATCCCTTGGGAATTTGGTGCAAATCAGGCATTTAACAATTAGGAAATGTGGAAGGCTCCTCAAAATAGAGATTCGAAATCTTAATTCTCCTAGCCAGTTTGGAGGGTCAAGGGCATGGGGGAAGCGTGAACGGGTTGGGTGGAAGGCTCACAGTGACAGGCAATGGTGTGCTGGCGTCCCAGTTGATCAGCATACCCACTCCCTTCCCTCCTCGCACCCCACCCCATTCTTATGGAGCCCCAGGAGACAGAGACGAAGAGTCTGGCTGTCCAGTGCTCGGTGCCTGAAGACAGGCCAGCTCTTTCCTGGTTGCTGAACTGGACAAGGGCAAAGGCCTAAGAAGAGTTTTCAACGTTAGGCGATCAGTCTGTCCGGGAAAGTGGGGATGCGTGGTCCCGGCTGGAGAGCGCCCCCTCTCGGGCCGAATTGCTTCCTCCCCGCTGCTTGAGGGCCCACAGTTCATTTCCCGCACATTTTGGGGCTCTTCTTCCCGGAAGCTACGTCCGCGCTAGCTGCTGCGGACCCAGCTGTTCTCCGAGGCAGCTCCTTCTCCCCTGCCAGGTGCGTCCGCACCAGCGACTGCCTCCTAGACACGTGTCCAGTTCAGCAGCTCCTGGGACAGAGCGGTTAAGCCGGGGTGAACCCTGGAGTTGGAGGATTTGGCAGACCCCCGAGAGGCTGCCAGAGCGGATGGAGGCCGTCGCCCACTCCCCCGTTCCCTAGCAAGGTGTCTGGGAACCTAACCCCGCCCGCACCGGAGGCAGGAGCCGGGGCGGGGAGCTTTCAATTTGTTCCAGTGATGGCTCTAACTTAATAAGGCGATTGATTAGCGCTCAAAGTGCCGTTTTAATTAGCCACTTGTTAATTAACATCGCAAATGAATTTCCCCTTCCCTGATTGGCATCTTCGCCCAGCGCTCCGTGGCTTTCCTTTCTCCTCTGCCTCGGCCCCTCCATTCCCTCTGAACCTCAGGAGTTGGTAGAAGAATCAACTTCCTTCATGAACCTTAGAGGCTTAGGAGTTCTTTTCATAGCGGGGCGTGTTGATGTCACACGGGGGCCCTTTCATTTCTCTAAAAGCCAGTCTTCGATGGACCATGGTTCAGTTTAGAAGGAGTGAAATAAAATCTCTCCCCACCTTCTCCCCCGGCCCCTCCAACTGCCTCCACTTTGTCGTTTTTTCTATCTCCACCCCTGACTCGGAGAGAGACTTCATTCTCCCTCCAGAATTTGGAACTCTAGAAAGTAGAAAGGAGTCGGGAATAGGGGCGGGCCTCTCCTATTCCATTACAGTCCTGGTAGGAGGGAGCTGGACCATCTCTTGGGATCAAATCTAAGACTGTGTAACCTGCTGCAAAATTCTGCTGCTGAGGTCTGTGAACATGTGCAGTGAGTTACTGTTCACTCCAAGATGCTCCAGGAGTATCTTGTACCTTCCTGAAGCACACAGGAGAGAGCCCTAGAGCCAATATGCGCCCACACATTGTAGCCCAGCACCCCGGTTAGGAGATTAAAGGTTCGACAATTTTTGGACATTTTTGCGCAATTATTACTCTTACCTACCGTATAAATCCCTATATATATCATATCCCTCTTTGGGATGCATCCCTTTTCTTTCATGACAGAACACACGCTTTGTTTCCTTTAGGAAGCCTTTCTGTTCCCCCCATCTCCTCCCGGGGTTGGACTCCCCACTCTTTCTTTTGCATCCCCATTGCAGCATATTCATGTTGCCATCATGGCATTGTGACAACTTCCAGCATGTTCAAACTCCTGTTAACTCTCTCATTCTCAAGCACCTGGCACAGAATGCACATTCTGCAATGTTGATGGACTAAGTGAATGAACAAAATGAGTGAGGGAAGGAAGAAGTGAAAAAAATACGGCTACCGTATGTTACCCATAGCTAGAAATAATGGCCACCTTTGCGTCGTTCGTCTGTCAAACTCTTGCTTCACATTTTGTAAAGAGCTTATACATAGAAGGTCTTATTAGGTCATCACAAATACCCTATTCTAGGCAAGGGTGACTCTTCCCTTTAATAGAGAAGGAAGTTGGTGACCAGAAAAGCCAAGTGCCTTGCTCAAGAACATTGGGAAGTGGCAAAATGAGACTAAAACTCCCTCTTCCAGCATCCTTTCATTTACATGTCTACTCGCCTTCCTGCCGATTGCTGGGTACAGCACAGATCTAACCCCCCAAAGAGAGCCAACTTCACTAGGTCTCTTCTGTACTGCTGATCTCTGTGGTGAAGCTTATAGCGCTCACAAATTTAATTATGATGAGAGAACTAGCTCTCAAAACTTTTATTCCCCTAGGAAATTAGCAATTACATAGCCTATCACTTTAACCTGTTGTTCTGTTAAAACAGTTTTCAGTTACCTTATTCTTTTCTCCCACTTTACCTTTTCTCTCTCTGCTCCCAATATCCACCCTCTTGGTTTCAGTTTAAGGGACTCAGTTTCAGTGTGTTCATATCTTTTTCTTTAGTATTATTTTCCTAAGCAAACATGCTTCAAATCCTTAAGCAGTTGGAAATATACTGATAGGCTGAAAAAACAAAGAAGGAAAGCAAAGTATGCTTTCAACGTTTCTGTAGCTTTGTAAACAGCGAGAGGTCACACTATCATCAGGGAGTCAACCTTAGTAGGAGAGCTTATTTGTGTATCTGGCATCTTTTACAAAAAGAAACAATAGCAGGCTCTCTCGGTTCGGGGCTCTTGGCGCCGCCCAGTGGAGGGAAGCGCCCTTCCACCCCATTCCTGTCAGTTGGCATTGTCAAGTGGATCCCAAGAAACGTTCAAATTAAATATGATAGGAAGAAGCACCAGTTCCAAGTTCACTGTAATGTATAGGTGTGTTTCTTCAAAGTTCAGTTCTGTTTTTTTTTTAAACTGATGCTCCAGTTTAACACAATCCCAAATACCAAATCTTGATTGTAAAAGAGGACCACTGAGAGTGTATTAAGAACAGAACTTGTGAAAATATGCGAATGTTTGAATCATTCTCTGCAGTGGGGAGGGAGCATCTTTAGTGGTGCTCAGGACTGATGTGTCCTTCAGAGCCAGGAAGGAAAAGTTCTTTATTAATCATAGTTGGCAAAAAAACTGCTTTCTCTGCAGGAATTCCAAAATCTTCCAAAAATTAAAGAATTCTCTTTCTTCCTTTGTTGTTTATAAGAAAATGAAGACCTGAAAGTGGAAGATCATTTTCAAACCTATGTCAGTTTAGGGACTATATTTCTTTGTATGTTAAATTCAATGGGAAACTGAGATTAAGCCAGTTAAGGCATTTCCTTTCCTATATGTGGAATTCAAAATGTGACTGATCTGCACCCTGTTCTATTTCTAAACTTTGATTTTTAAACGAAAAGTTAATTATGCTTGCTCTGCTAGAAAGTGCATGACTTCTTGGGTGTAAACATCATGTATACTCTCAGGAAAAAAATGGCAAAAGAGGCATGTGTCTGGGTAAAAAAGAACTGAGGAAAGTTAAAAAACAAAACCCCAGCTGTGAAGAATTTTTTCATTAAGTTTGCCATCTAGTCTTTGAGTTCCTCTTTTGGATCTTCAGGCCACTACTAGCATTTCCTCTCTGGCAGGGACCCCCAAATAGGACCTTGATAATAAGCAAGGTCGTATTTTCCCCTCACAGTTGTGGCTCCCCAAAGCTAATATCCTAACATCCCACCCCAAGAAATCTACGATCTTAACCTTTTCTTAAGAAAAGCTCATCTAAGACATTCACAAGGTGGGGCCTACTGGGCTTCCGTTTGCTTTGCTTTAGAGTTTTCACAAAATGAACAGTCTGCCCGCGGGGGAGGGGGAACTGTACTTCCACCTTCTCTCCCTTTCTTTTTAGATTTCATTTTTTCGTAGGGTCACATTTCTGTCTCCCCTGCTAATGTTGTGAATTATTCCAAGCAAAAAATCCTGTCGAACCGCCCAACACAAGCTGTGAGATCAGCCTTTTGAGCTCTTGAGTCATTTTAAGCGTTGGAACAAAACAAAAAACAGGCCTAAATGAATTATTTATCAAGGTCGAGAATAATTGATTTGCGCAGTGCCGGCAGTTCTGGATCTTAAATTTGTTTTCTCCCCCTCCCCACTTCCCACCCAGAACAGGCAGCGAGGGAAATGCGGGTTGGAGCCCCGGGAAACCTCCGTTGGGAAGTTGGTGGGTGATGTCTTAATGAGAAGAACCCGAATTGATATTTGAAGGGAGAAGAATGTGTAGCGTCCGCCTGCAGTTTCAGGCAGCCCCAGCGCCCTTCCTACAGAAGCCGACTGTGCCAGGCGTGCCGGAGGCCCGGCCCTGTGGGCTGTACACTGCAGCCTTCGATAAGAGAGATGCCCTCTTAAGTCCCAGGCCCTTGATTCCGAAATCCCGGGGCGCGAGGCCGAAGCCCGGCCTGCAGGCTCCCAGGAGGATCTGCCTGGCCAGTGCGCAGTTCTCGCTCCAAAGGCGGCTGATCCAACTGCGCTCCAGGCATCATTCAGGCTCTCCTTGGCTTCCCTGCCCAGGGTGGCTCGACCCCACCCGGCGGGCCCACCACGCGCTCCCGAGGGGCTCCCCGCACCCGCTCAGGCCGGCGTCGGCCTCTGCCTGCAGCTGGTTCCGTGTCCCCGCCTCGGCTCACCAACCCCGGCTCGTCCGCCAAACTCCCCTCGCCTTCTGAGAAAAGCGAGAGCTGCCTGGATTGTACATCTCCTCGCCTCAGTCTTCCCTCTCCCCGCTGTTCTCCTCGGAGACACACCCGTGAGAAAACATGCACGAAGATGATAAGAAACAGCTCAACACGCCCTGGAAACAGTGCGGGATTTTTCTGGGTCAAACACATCGAATTCCCTAGGAAAACGCAGGAAGGATGAGTCTCCCACCTATCCCCTTCCGGACCGAGGGCTCACACAGATGCAGTTCCAACAGAAAGGCAATACTTTGTCCCAGGAGGTCATCTGCCTCCTTGACATCCCCCCCGCCCCCCGCCCAGCCAAGTCCTCAATAGAAAAAAACCGTTCCTCGAAAAGAGACTTTCGAAACCCCAGATTTCGGCCCAGCCCTGGGAGACTTAAAAGACCATTTTCCACCATCATTCTGCACCTAGTCACGGAAGCGATGCCAGCCACTCAGATTCATAGGGTTCTTAAAATGGTAATTTGGAGTAAAATGTAACTCCGAGAACTTTGAATCATTCATTAGCACCTTATAATTACTCTGCTAATTAGGTTGACACGGCACTTAATCAGGAGTAATACGCCGTCTTGTCACTGGCACTTCCCATTACTCTGACATTCAACAAGAGACAGGTTGGAGACGTCCTAGAGAAAATAATGCAAGTTGATACCCTCCGACGAGGCGTCACAGTCAAGCCACGTTCCAGGTCCCAAGTGGATCCACAGCGACTGTTTCCTTTCCAAAAGAGCGGCCGGAGAGGGCGAGGGAGGGAGGGAGGGGCAGAGAGAGAGAGGGAGAAAGAGAGAGGAGAAGAGAGAGAGAGGGAGAAGTTGAGAGATTGAGATCTGGCTGGGGGCAAGGAGGGAGTACGCGCTGCTGACCCTCCACTCGGGTTCCGGAGCCTCATGCCAGCCTGACACCACAGTGAACCGTAGCTGCCCTCGGCGCTAGAGAACACCTCGGGCCATTATTTCCCCCGCTCGGGAGAACGTGTCTGGCCAGGCATTTCTTCCAGCACGGGCCCTGATTGGAGACCAGGCTGGGACCCGGGTTTTGAGCAGCAGGCCTCTTGTCCTCCACCCCTTCCGAGAGTGCCGGGTGGACGCGGATCCCGCTCCATTTCCCCCTCAGGTACCCGCCGCCCAGCGGGGCCAGAGCCGGGACGCCCGGGCTCCTTGGGGAAAAATCAGAGCTCGGAGTCTGCCCACCCACCC
>NC_139017.1:103784025-103871525 GCF_964374135.1 Grampus griseus
ATACTTTTTTCATTTCCTTTTTTTTTTATATAAATGTTATCTTTCACTAGGAGCTTCTTACAGTGACTTAGTCTAAGACTGTAGTGGAGTGAAAGTTAAAGTTTCTCAAGATGGCTCTAAGAGTATATGTAGTATAGGGCACTATGCAGAGAGTAGACTTCTGAAGGACTTGAGTTTGTGAGGTATCTTAACTCCATATGTTTGTGATATCAGTTTTAGGAAAGACGTACACTCTCACTGCTTACCTGGTGACTTAGCCATATCTATAGAAAACTTGACTTTTGGCAACTGTAATTAGTGACCTCCTTTATTCTATATTGAATAAGTGCTGTGATTGGCTTACAGTCTACTGAGATCAGCCCTTCAATAACTATATGAAAGTGAATCTGTATAAGAGAATCAATTTTCTATTACATGGGTGGCAGTCTGATCTACTACCTTCTGAATTTCAGGTTTTTAAAAAATTAGCTCAGCTGCATCTGTTGCAGTTAACAGTGACAGCATTTTAGGAATCCCCTACACCTTAACACCAGTGTTGTAAAACTTTGACTACTTCCTCACTAAGAAAACTTTTCAGCTTACCACGCATACACAGTCTGCACATAAACATTTATCTCAACTAATTTTTCAGCCAATAGCTTTACTCCTGAGGTTTCCTTCCTAATCTCATTCTAAAATGAGGGACATTGGTCTTTATGTTTTGAAAATACTTAATGGCAGTTTTCTTTAGCAAGATGAAAAATGTTTCTTGTGGATTGGTCAGGGAATGATGAAATGAAACAAAGTTTCCTTATTAAAGAAAGTGTCATCACATGTTTTTCTTTCTAAATACTGGTTTCTTAAATTCTGGATTGTTATCAGGAACATTAATCTGTTCATACTTTCTGATTGTAACTAGTAAACTAACATCTAAAATTATCCTCAATATGTGTTATGTATGTCTTTTTGTCCCCAATCCCTGGATCAGTGCCTAGTGTAAAGTAGGTAAAGTTAACATGATTGAATGTGAACTCATTGATTAATTAAAAACAGCGTATGCAAGTGATGTTTGCAAGTTGATATATATTTCTTGATGGGAGGAACCATGTCTGATCTTTCATTGTATTTCAAGTACCCGGCAAAAAAAAATGTGAGGCTCCTAAGGGTATAGTGAATGTTTGTTACCATTATTAACCATGGTGGTGATATGGTACAAACTTTTTTAAAATCTAATTTTAATTTTCAGTTGGTTTTTGGCTAACATCTTGTAGATGGCAATGAGAATAGCACGTGGTAAAATTGTGCTAGTTATGTAACATAGTTTCTTGACTTAATTGCACTGCCAGCTTACTTTTTAATTAAACTCATTCATTTTTCATAGCTCTGAATTAGTCATGTGACTCTCTAGACTTGTTGTTGTTGATTTGTAGTAAGTAGAGAAATTCACGGAACACTCTTTTTCTAATTCTTTTCTAAAAATGAGCCTCTTTAATAGGGATAGGAGTGAAGGCCGATGTCAGGAATTGACTCCACTTTCCACTGGATCCTATATTCTAAATTGTAGTGGTGAGTAAATTCAGTCAGCCAGATAAGTTAAGAAAAGGAATAGAAATTCCTTTAGCTTGTTAGCAATATTCTTAACAGGGTACTGACAACTGGGAAAATAAATTGAGTTGGCAATTTAATAGGTATAATTCAAAGAGTAAATAGAAGCAGCTAAATTTCATGGTTAATAGTAGTACTATTGAAACAAGGCGACTGGAAGACACTGTTAATGAAAAGAGTGACTTTCAAGATGAAGCTACATTTAGCAACTATTTTTCACCAGAAGTATTTGGCATGATGTTTGGGTTCAAAATTACTATTCTGTATTGCTTAATGCACTGTTAACTGGAATCTGCATTGTGTGTGGCAGGAGAAGAGAGAAAACAGATGCTTTTTCCTGAAGAAAGCTCACATCCAGACTCTCTTTGTAATTTACCACATCCTTACTTTAAGAGGCTTGGAGAGCAAAAGCATGCCAATGGAGAAAAATCTGTAAAGTGTTGTATTATTTATGTATTATTATTTTGCTGGAAAAGATGTGAAAATACGAAGAATTGGAAAACAGAACAGCTAAGTTATAATGAATCACATCTCAGAAAAACACACAAGGGAATACAAATGTAGTGACAACACATTTTCATTATTCTAAAAACAAATTCTGTCCGACAGTTAAACCCTATTAATTGGGTATTTTAGATACATACCAAAGGAATAAGACTATAATAAGTAGCCTTTCCTTCCAAGGGATAAAATAGAACTAGTATCATTTTATTTGGTGGTCTTCTGGTTCTCTTAAGCTACATATTTTATTGAAAGAGTGGAGAGTCTGTGGAAAGAATATATTAATATATTTCATATGGGGGACTTCAGATCTCCTAGATTCTTTTGGTACCAAGGTATTTGAGGAAAAAATTGAAGAAACAAAGTAGGAACCATAGAGACATGATAACTCTCCCCAATGTACTACAATGATTCATAATTCACAAGAGAGCAAGGCTCAAGTGGATCACACTTTTTATGGTACAAATGGGATTAATATTGTACTTCATAGATACAACATGTTTATAACAAAGAAAACCTCACTTCAACTTCCTTCTACTGGAGTAAGGCTTAGGAAGAACAGCAGAATTATTTTTTAAGTTTCTAGATTAAAAAAAAGATCAATGGTTATTACTGCCCAAAGGCGGAGATAATTTTAGAATTATCTTAGCTCTTAGGGCTCTGAAATCTATTCACACTGGGTAGCATGGCTATGATTCATATTTATTGTTTGTGAGACATTGAAATGTGTGATCACCTTTTCAACATAGAAATTGTCTTGCTGGCATATAAACGTCAAGACAGCCCCTTTTCTAAGTTATAATGCCAGGAATGAAGCAGATTCTAAAAGATTTATTGCAAGTGCATTCTAGATACCTCTGTGAGAGATATATACTTCTAAAACCATTGTGAAATTGTTAATTGTGGACTGTGAGTGTGCATGGCTAGATAGATTGTAGCATGAATACACGAGTGGCACTTGAGACAGTTTTCAGAGTCATTCTACCACTTTCCATTCTGTATGTCAGTGCCTTCCTCTGTTTTCTTTAATATTTTTCTTCTTTCCTCCCACTCCTACTTTCTTCTTTTATCCATTATACCTCTGTTTAGTACTTTAACCATCCTTATGTGTATGATATTTGATTATTTGCCTATTTTTCTCCTTAGACTATAAGCCTTTTGAGGACATATAATATACATTTAAAAATTTTCCCCAGTACCTATCAGAGATGCTCAGTAAATATTTGTTGAGTTCCCACAAGCTAATGTTCTTTTTTTTTCCTTAAATTTTTAATTTATTTTTGGCGCATTGCGTCTTCGTTGCTGCACGCGGGCTTTCTCTAGTTGTGGCGAGCAGGGGCTACTCTTTGTGTGGTACACGGGCTTCTCATTGCGGTGGCTTCTCTTGTTGCAGAGCACAGGCTCTAGGCACACAGGCTTCAGTAGTTGTGGCACATGGGCTCAGTAGTTGTGGCTCTTGGGCTCTAGAGCACAGGCTCAGTAGTTGTAGCACACAGGCTTAATTGCTCCACGGCATGTGGGATCTTCCCGGACCAGGGATCGAACCTGTGTCCCCTGCATTGGTAGGAGGATTCTTAACCACTGTGCCACCAGGGAAGTCTCACTAATATTCTTTTTAAACAAATTTTATTTATTTTATTTTTTTAAATTTATTTTTTATTGAAGTATAGTTGATTTACAATATTGTGTTAGTTTCTGGTGTACAGCAAAGTGATTCAGTTATATATATATTTTTCATATTTTTTCCATTATCATTTATTATAAGATATTAAATATAGGGCTTCACTGGTGGTGCAGTGGTTAAGAATCCGCCTGCCAGTGCAGGGGACATGGGTTCGAGCCCTGGTCCGGGAAGATCTCACATAACGCGGAACAGCTAAGCCCATGCACCACAACTACTGAGCCTGCAAGCCACAACTACTGAGCCTGCATGCCACAACTACTGAAGCCCGTGCACCACAACTACTGAAGCCTGTGCCCCTAGAGCCCATGCTCTGCAACAAGAGAAGTCACCACAATGAGAAGCCTGCACACCGCAACGAGAAGTAGCAACGAGGAGTAGCCTCCGCTCTCTGCAACTAGAGAAAGCCTGCACGCAGCAATGAGGACCCAACGCAGCCAAAAAAAAAGATATTAAATATAGTTCCCTGTGCTATACACTAGGACCTTATTGTTTATCCATTGTATGTGTAATAGTTTGCATCTGCTAATCCCAAACTCCCAATCCATCCCTCCCCCACGCCCCCATCCCACTTGGCAACCACAAGTCTGTTCTCTATGTCTGTGAATCTGTTTCTGTTTCATAATTAAGTTCATTTGTATCATATTTTAGATTGCACATATAAGTGATATCATATGGTATTTGTCCTTCTCTTTCTGACTTACTTCACTCAGTATGATAATCTCTAGTTTTATCCATGTTGCTGCAAATGGCATTATTTCCTTCTTTTTTATGGCTGAGTAATATTATATTACGTGTATATATGTATGTGTATATATGTATTTATATATATATATATACCACATCTTCTTCATCCATTCATCTGTTGATGGACATTTAGGTTGCTTCCATGTCTTGGCTATTGTAAACAGTGATGCAATGAACAATGGAGTGAATATATCTTTTCAAATTATAGTTCTGTCCAGATATATGCCCAGGAGTGGATTCACAATCTAATATTCTTATCTTGCAAGTTATGTAGGAGGCTGTCAGGATTATTAAACTCCAGAATAGGAATTTTTTCTTTTCTAGTGTCTGTGTATATAAATTTAAATTTCTAATTCATTTAATTTAGACATTGTATTTAAGGATGCTTGGTTTGGGTGATCAACACAGTATTATGCGTATAATATTCAGTGTTTGGCAGGTCGGGGTCTCCTGTACAGCTTATTTACCAAATGGAGATTGTGGTTTGTGATTATTTTCTCCAAAACATAAGGCTGGAGATTAACCTTTTATTTCTTTTCTGTAACAGCCAAGGACTGCAATATAGGGTCTTAGGGGAATTGGAGCTGTGATATCATATGAGCCAGCTCTTTACTTAAAAAGAAAAGTAGAGAGAGAGAAAGATATTCTCCCATTCATAGGCTTTGGGAAAGTTTAATTAAACTTATTGGTGAAATGTCTAAGAAATGTAAGAGTTAGCATTCACCAACTATTTTGACTATTCTGATATTATGAAGTCATTTTTGATATTTATTAAAATGTTCTCTTGGCTCCCAGTTATTGTTGGTTTAGCTAATTTGAAAGGATGATTGCAGAACTTTGATAGGTGAATATTAAAATGTGCCTGATTTCCTTATATCTTCTGCTGGTGTTCTGCCCAGCATTTCTCTGCAATGCCAAATGACCAGGGAGTCCTGGCAAAGAGAGTCTTGAGGCTTTGGCAATAGAAGATGGGCCTACATTTTCTCAACTGCCCAAATATTTTGTGACTTTCAGTCTCAGCAGGCATCCCCTTCTCTTCCATAGCAACAGTGAATTTTGGGGATTACTGTGGTGTTTTATTTTTCCCTCCTACCTTTGTGGGAAAATATCACTATTTCTACGCTGGGATAAATCAGGTCACTGGCTGGAATTCAGTATGGCCCTGTTAGATCTGTTTCTAAAGGGTAGAGTTTGATACAGTACTCAAAGGTAGGCCTTCTTCTGGGAGCCTAGGGAAAAACATAATCAAATTATATATAATGTCAAGCTCTACCTGTTTTTCTTTTCTGGCTGTGGGGTGTGTTAAAAATGCTATTTCCCTTTAAGCAATAAACAGATATAAGTAATATGCCAAGAACTAATCATCAATTTTAAGGTCACTTCCATAGGAGACTCTTTTATTAAACCAAAAATTTACAATGGATAATGATCAGACACCTAAATGATATATAGCTACTCTTTCAGAGGACTTCTCTAAAAGCATTTTATGGTACATGGATTGTTTTACTGTGATCATTCCCGGTGATTGGTGCAAACCTTTGCCAATGAATGACAAATTTACATACACATCATGTCAGCCAGCAATATTTTGCAGCTTTAATTGTTTTAGCTTCAGGCATTCCATGTCAAAATAGAGTGTTTAATGTCCTGCAAGTTGCTCTGTTTCTTTGCAACGTTAAATTATTCTGTAATTTGCCTGTTTTCTTTCTAATGCATTTGTCCATTAAGTCCATTAATAATTTATAATATAAAACATGATACAACCTTAAATAGCATGTACAGCTTCTTTTTTAGAAGTTCTGGGTGTGTGTCAAGGAGACCAGAAAACCTGAAGTGCATTTGCGTAAAGTGTTTACTCCTACCTTATATCTCAGTTAAAGAGATCCTCCTTTATGTTGCTAAACTTTTGTGTTAATGTGAACCATACTGTTTACACTAACGTGTATATATGTAATATTATAGTAATTTTTAATTTTAGATAAAAATAACACTTTTACTTAAAAAAAACTCCAAGTAGACAATATAGAATCCATTAAAAGGAAAAGGATAGTATTCTGTGTAGTCAACTATATTTTAATGATAAACTTGATTTTATTCAGTAACGTCTAAGAGAAAGAACGAGAGGAGAAAAAGTTTTTTATGCCCATTTAGTTAAGCCAATTTCAACAAAGATGTACCAGTACAGAAACAGAGTCTTTGATATGTCTTTGGTTGTTATAGGTTTGAAATATATTGAAAAGATAATCTTTATTTAGTTTATACTATATCTGTTATCATTTTTAACTGTTAGGATTTTACCTTCTGTCCATTTGTAAAGAATGACCCTTGTTTAGTAACTATTTCTGATGTGGTACTGCTATGAACATGTATATTGTGTTTGGGTATTAAGATTAAATAATTTACATAAATGTGTAAAAGCCAAAGAATGTCAAACAACTGCCCTTCTCTATGAATAGTGCCATGTTCAAAGATAGCCTATTCTTTAGTTATATAATATATGATAATTTAAAATAAGATTCAAATGAATAATAATAATAACAACATATTCCTCAGTATATGGTAAATGTCTCTCTTTTCAAGGTAGTATTCGAGTTGTCAAAGAACAAAATGGATTTATCTTTTATGCTTTTGAATGCTCTTATTTGCAAAGATGGAAAGTTTTATTTAAAACATTAAAAATGAAAATTCATATTTTCATGCTATAGACTTACCTTTAATGTTGTCCCCCTCCTCTGCCTTCCTCTGGTCATAAGGGTGTTTCTTTGATTATTATATTTACTGTTGAGTTCCCAGAGTGTCCTTGGATAAGTTTAGCTATAATTTCATTAGTGAGTCTTTGTGATCCTTAAAACAGGTTCAAACAATTCCATCATTGGTGTCCTAAGAATTTTGGAGCACTGGAGGGATTTCTAGTCCAATCTGTTACCTAACAATATATTCAAGACTTTTTAATACCTTTGAACTCATAGAGAAAAGTGTATTGTCTGATTAAATCATCTCTAGAGATAGTTAACCCAAGGTTGATATCATCTCTTGATAGTTCCTCATACGGAAGAACATGTTACACTTCAGTGGATTTTGTGAATTAACCATAATACTTACTGGGTAACTTTTAATATGATGTATAATGACATTATATTTGGAGTATTTGAGCTCCATGAGAAGGCTTGCCTCAATTGACTTTAACTTTAATATTTCAGTTTCTGGAGGAGTATTTTTTTTTTTTTTTTTTTCCTTCAGTTCGCGGGCCTCTCACTGTCGTGGCCTCTCCCGTTGCGGAGCACAGGCTCCGGACGCGCAGGCTCAGCGGCCATGGCTCACGGGCCCAGCCGCTCCGCGGCATGTGGGATCCTCCCGGACAGGGGCACGAGCCCGCGTGCCCTGCACCGGCAGGTGGACTCCCAACCACTGCGCCACCAAGGAAGCCCCTGGAGGAGTACTTTTAAGGGAAGGTTGTTAAGGGTGTATATATCAAGATGGTAGGATTTTTCTTCCTTTATAACCTAATTGATCACTTATCAATAAGACACATCGTTTTTGTTTTTTTTAAGTCAAGAGGGTTAAAAGAGAATACATGAGTACAAAACTATAGGTGTACTGTACCTGGATTTGGTGGGTTCAAATTCTATTCCATGACTTAGAATGTGAAGCGAGGAACCTGTATCTACTTTGACCTTTGAAACTCTGAATAAAGCGGCAGTTACAAGCATTTTCAACTTCATGTTTCTTGAACTGCCTGGAATAAATTCAGAAGAGATAGAATATACTTTTAACAAACAGTAAGAACTCCTTCACTGCATTAGAAAGGGCGTATTTGAATTATCAAGTAAATTGGGATTATTGGCAATAACATATATCTTCTTTCATTTCTCTGCTTATTCAATTTCTGATGGAAACTACGGCCAGAAAATTTTATGAAGCAATGTTGAGATAAACATGGCCAAACAATTCTGGGGGGAGACTCCCTACCCTTTGCTGATTTCCAGAATGTCCATAGTAATTAGAACAGTCCTGCACCAAGAAAGGAGAAAGCTGTGTAAATAAAAATCAATTATTCTCCTGCCCGCTTCCCCAGGCCTGTGCCTTTTTTTCTTGCTATCTGTTTGGAATCCTAAGGAATACCTTGATACTCCATCACATGCCTAGGGTGGGGAGGGCACAGAAAAGGTGAGGAGAGGGGTGCTTGTGGCTACATTGCTGTATTGAATTTAATTTTTCATTGATAATTAGACTCTGAAAGCCTCCTGATATTTTTGACCAGCAGGAAACAAAAGCCCACTGATTGACTCAGGAGATGGGTGGGAGCGGCCCCCGCTGTGCTCACACAGCAGCTCCACAAAGACTGAAAACAAGAGCTGTGGCAAATTGGATCACCATGCAAGTTCCAACTGGCCCATTGTGTACAAGTAGTAAATTGGGAGCTGATATTTCTGAGAACTATTTATTAGCAGAGCTTGGTGTTTTACTCCTTCCCTCCCCTGCCCTCCTCCACCCTGTCCTTATTTATTTATTTATTTGTTTGTTTGTTTGTTTTTTAGCAAACCGCTTTTTGTCAAGTTAGATGAGCAATCTAAAGCATTTACAAAAAATTCAGGTAATTATCCAAAGGGTTGTCCAGCCTAGAAATGTACTGATTATATGTGGCAAATGAACACAAAAAATTTCAGCTAATCTTAGCAGGCATTTATGTGCTGTAATTGTACAAAAGGCAAATAAGTGGCATTTACAAGAGTTTCCTGAAATGCAAAAAAATTTTTAAAAATTTTAAAATTCAGTCTTATTGCTGCATGTATTATTAAGATTTTTAAATGGTGATGTCTCAGGTGACAGCTTCTGGTGGAGTCATCAGTTCTAACCATTTAGTACAAAAAAGGTGTGAAAATACTAGCCTGTGACCAGTTAGCAGAAATTGTAGTTGTACAAGCCTAGACCTGCATGTCTTACAGAAGAATTGATAACTCTGGAGTTTTTTCAATTTGAGTAATGCAGAGAGGGAAAAATGGAGTCCGTTTCATTAGTTGCTTATGTATGTTCCATCTCTGAGAGTTTTAACTTTTGGTGAGTTGAGAATATGGTATTATTGCTACTACCAATTTCATTGGGAAAATATATACAGAAGCTTATATAACTGTAAAAATTAAAGTTTATATTAATCTTTCACAAAAAGGCTTTTGAGATAATACCAATTCATTTTATGGATAGCTATGCATTTGATCTTTTACAGACACTACCACATATGGTACATTTTTGTTTCTGTGCTCTTCCACTTTCGTCCAGTGCATAAATTAATTCTACGTCTAATGAACTGATTTGGTGAGAAGAGCTCAGACTACCATGGTTATATACTGGTGCTCCTGTCAGGGAACATCATGTAGACCATTATAGAGAGGGTGCAAGGCATGTTCTGGTCATGATTTTGTTTCTGAGTATTAGGACTCAGCCGTCAAATATTA
This sequence comes from Grampus griseus, assembly GCF_964374135.1. NCBI lineage: Eukaryota > Metazoa > Chordata > Mammalia > Artiodactyla > Delphinidae > Grampus > Grampus griseus. The sequence goes on from NC_139017.1 coordinate 103,793,992, forward strand.
ATGAAGGCCTATGGTGCCAAATAATATATTAGGTATATTAGAGGATGAGAAGAGTATGATGCTTGGTTTCTGACATCCAGAAGTTTATCATTTAATAAATAAACAGAAGTGACCAACATAAAACAATTAGTAAACTATTCAACTGCAGAGGTTGTGAGTATAATATTGCAGAGCTATAGGTAGTTGAATGCTTATTTAGGCATTCTTGTAGAAAGAATTGAAATGTAGCCTTCGTTAACCTGGTAGCTAGCATGAGGAAGGTGGGGTTATCCTAACTCTGAAAATTATGATACAATTCAAAGGTATCTTAATAAATTAAAAAAAATTTCATTTGATCCTTGGGAATCAAAGTAGACAATAGAGACTTGGATCCAGAGATCCTGAACAATCTCAAATACTAGGGAGATGTTATTGGAATACGGCATGTTGTAGAAAACTCTTCAACTTTTGCCATTACAGATGTTTCCAAATGGAGAGAAATTGAAGAGAAGCAAAATGAGGTATATTCATAATAGTTCCTCATTGGGTTGCTGTGAGGATTAAATTAGATAAAGCATATATGGTGCCTGGCACATGCTAATTTTTCAATAAATATTAGTTGTTTCAAAAATAAAGCTGTCAGTAAAGGTTGAATAGTTTCTCAGGGCCTGGGAATAGAGAATAAGTTGGAAGTGATGTTGCATGCTCTCAGGGGCGCAGGGGGCATGTATCTGTTGGACACGACTCTTTAAGTTAACTGGGGCTGGGCCCAGGGGCTCTCCTTACAGTTTTAGCGCCGACTCCTGATATCACCCGCTTTCCATCACCACAGGAAATAGACCTAATTCCCGGGTCCTGTGGCCTCCTCTCTTTGGCATTTGACATTTTTGTCCTCCCTTCAGATCTAAAAATTCCTTCTTTCCTTGGTTTCTGGGATAATCACTATCTCCTTTTCCCTACCTTTCTCTCAGTCTCTTTTGATGAGTTTTCTTCTTCCACTAGCACACACACCTCTCACTTCTTTTCAAACCTGAGTCCTATTCTTAACCCCCTTTTCTCTTTACTCTCTAGCCTCCTGAGTGATTTTCATCCTCTTGCATGACACCAGTTCTCATATGATGACTGACAATTCTCCACATCCAGTCCCAGCCTTCCCACCGGCCTCTCAAAATGCATTTCCAGTTTGTTTCTCCTTATATATTCTGTAGTTATCTTAAATTCAGCGTGTTCACACAGCATGTATTTTTTTTTTTTTTTTTTGCGGTACGCGGGCCTCTCACTGTTGTGGCCTCTCCCGTTGCGGAGCACAGGCTCCGGATGCGCAGGCTCAGCGGCCATGGCTCACGGGCCCAGCTGCTCCGCGGCATGTGGGATCTTCCCGGACCGGGGCACGAACCCGTGTCCCCTGCATCGGTAGGCGGACTCTCAACCACTGCGCCACCAGGGAAGCCCAGCATGTATTTTTTCACAGCAAAAATGTTCCTTTCTCCTATGTTCTTTATAAGTGAATGGTAATCGTATTTAAGGATGTCTGAAGGTACCAGTTTGTCTGGGACCAAGGGGTTTCCCAGGGTATGAGACCTTCAGTGCTGAAACTCTGAAAGTCCTGGGCAATCTGGGACTAGTTAGTCACCCTAACCAGACATATCTGAGTTTTTCCTCTGCTTCTCCCTTTCCCTCATCTCCTGCCTCTAGTATCATATCTCAGATATCTCTCTCGAAACATTCCCTTCTTTTTTATTCTCAGTATGGCTGCCTGCATTATTTCTTACCTCGGATATTGTAATAGAATCCCACCTGGTATTCTTGACTATAATCTCATTCGTCTTATGCCCTGCCTGAGTAATCTGCATAAATACAGATCTGATCATCATGGTGCTATTACACAACAAGCCAAAAAGTATGGAGAAAATTGAGTTCTGCCATAGATTAGAGGGTTTTGTCTCTTCAACCTGGCCACAAGAACCCTGTGACTCTGAAAGGAACTGATTGTAACCTCAGTATAATAGATCTCTGTTAGAGAGCAATACAATTTTCTCTTCAGCATCTGGATCAACTTTTCCCCTCTGCCTGGACAACAGCACTTGCTTTTTAAAAATGCTATGGGAGCATCAACTTGCATTAGAATCGAATCAAAATAAAGCCAAAAATTTCTGTGATTATCTATGTGCAAAGTACTAGCTACTAGTAATAGGATAAGGAGAAAAAATAGCAGAAAATGTAAATTTTAATTTAAAAATTTGTTTTTTGAAAAACAAATTTGAAATTTTGCAACTTGGGTATATCATCTCAAGCATACCCAAAGAAGCTCATCTTCCTGCACCCTACTGTAGGACCTGTCTCTTGGTTCAACTACAGTCTCACTAATAGTGAAATCATTTATTGCTTGATACTAATATGCTCCATCACCATGTCAGGTACATAAACTTGGAGTGTGTGGTGGTTTTAAAGCATATCTGCAAAGTCTTTGATATTCTACCCTTTAAGGTGTGGAGTCTAATTCTCCTTCTCTTGGGTGTGAGCTGGACTTAGTAGCTTGCTTCTAATGAATAGAATATGGCAGGAGTGACAGTGTGTGGCTTCTGAGACTAGATCATAAAAGGCACTGTGGCTTCTTCTTTGCTCTCTCTTGGATCACTCACTCTTGGGGAAGCTGGCTTGCATTTTGTGAGGACACTCACATGGCTCTATGGAGATGTCTATGTGGTGAGGAGCTAAGGCTTCCTGAGAACACCCAGCACTAACTTGCTGGTCGTGTGAATGAATGATCAAGTTTGGAAGCAGATCTTCCAGCCCCAGTCAAGCCTTCAGGTGACTGTAGTCCCATCCAACATCTAGACTGCAACCTCCTGAGAGACTCTGAATCAGAGCCACCCAACTAAATTGTCCTTGGATTCCTGACCCATGAAAGTATATGATGTAATAGATGTTTATTGTTGTAAACCACTAAGTTTTGGGGTGATTCATTATGCAGCAGTAGATAACTAATACAGAGTAGTTTTGTGTGATTCCTACTCTGCTGCTTCCTTCTTTTCAGCCCCTTTCCCAAAGATTCAGGCCCACAGATCATAATACATTGTTGCTGATTCTTCTGCAGAGAAGCTCTATTCTTTTCCCTTCACTTACTATATTTATTACTCTGTTATATTCCTTCATCTCCGAATTCTTGGTTTCCTGTGCACTCATTCTGTGGGTCATTCTATCCTCCACTTGTACGGAGACAATTCCCCATAGGTCTCTTGGGTTTTTAAATATCCTGTGAGCAGAAACACTGACTGCTTTTTCTGGATGATCTTTTCAAGGAAGCAGGTTTGCTTACTGTCCAGTATAATAAAAATAATCTCTTCCTCTGAAGCAGAGATCAGACAGGTTTGCTTAGTGCCATTGTAAAAGATTAGGGTTCCATAAATTGAGTATCCCTCAGCTGTAATGCAAACCTACTGTGTGTGCAGGATCCTCCTGGCCCTTCTGTATTACTCCCATGGCACTTGGAGGGTAACTGAAGCAAAAATGCTTGTGTGGCTGGCTGTACCGTGGGCAATTAGGACCTTTGTCTCTGATGCAGGATCTCATGACTTCTGCAGACCAACTTGTCAGCTTGCAAGTAAGGTAAAATCTCAGGCTCTTCATAGTTCTTGACAGTTTTAACCCATTCTCCATCATACCTAAAGCTCTAATCATGACCCTTTACAATTAATTCTTTTATTTATTCACCAAATGAAAACTGACTATACATGCTAAACTTCCAGCTGCCTCATTTGAAACTGCACATTTTTGGGGATACATCTTAACAAGTGCTTAAGCAAGGCTAGTCTCAAGCACACTCTTCTCATGTCTGCCTTGGAATTCTAGAAGGTGACAATATTTTTGTCTGTTACAGCTTCCTCTTATTCTTCTCCATGGAACCATGACATTAACCATTTACAAGATAAATGTGTAAAACTTACCTCTTCTGGAACCATTTGCCCATTGTTCTTTGCCTGATTCTGGTCAGATTTACTCCTTCCTTACTTTTTTCTATCCCCTTCAAGTATTTAACTCTTACATGTTACACAACAGTAGTTAACTGTAGACATAAATCTATGGTTTTAAAAAATCATATGTTACCCCATAAAGATGTCTTTTCTCCTATACAGGATGATAAAGTCCTTGAAAATAAGAAATTTGGAATTTGTTTCCTTAGCAAGACATGCAGATCTGGACAGTATGTTTTACATTGTGGTCACTTACCAGTGCTGGCAGACACAAATGTTCTGGTTTTCTGGGATAATCTGAATCTCATTTGGTGATATTGCCTTGTTTTTTGAACATAGGCTTAGAAACAATCACTGAAATAGCTCCAATCCTAGGCGGCAGATGGCAACCCTTGAAATGGCCTCTGGCTGCCGTTGCCGAGCCAGTCCCCTTTTCTAGTCCGTTTTTCTTACCAGTCTTAGCCTTTATCCAAGACTTTTTACTCTTTCCCTCAGGCTCCTATAGTTTAAGTCATCCTCCCGAAGAAAAAAAAATACCACCAAAGCTCTTCAATCTTTTGTCCGCTGAATAACTCTTCAGTACTCTTTCTTATGCCCTTTAATGTTCTCTCTCTGAGATAAGATTGGGCTCCTTGGTTTCATATTATATTCTCTGTGGGAAAGCATTAAAAATAAGAACTAAACAAAAAGTTTCACTGTAAGGAGAATTTTTTTTGTTTTTTGGTCTCTTTTCTTTTTGATGTTTAACCTATTCTGCAAACACAGAATTTTGGTTAATCTCTCCTTCACTTTATATATCTGTATTCCTGGAAGTTCAGTCCTTGTGGGCAGTTTTGTTTTTGTTTCTTTTTTTTTTTTGACAACTTTTATATATAGCCTTTTAGGGAGACTCTCCCTTCTCCAGACCAACTCTGCTGCAGGCTCGTAAACTTGAAGTAGCGTGTGTGTGTGTGTGTGTGTGTGTGTGTGTGTGTGTGTGCGCACCTGCGTGCACACACATCAGAAAGAGACAAAAGAATTTTCTCACCAAGCAGGTTCTTTCAAGTGTCCTCAGCTAGTTTTAGAATCTGTGAGTAGGGTGAGGAGGCAGAGGGTAAATTTGTCCCCTGATGATTCACATGGCCAACAGCTTCTTCAGTTCTGTGAAGTGATAAGACAGCAGTTTCCCCGACCAGTTTCTTGACTTGCAATCCTGTAATTTGAATGGGCCCAAGTGCTAATATGTGAATTAGTCAAAAGAGTAAAATTAAGGCTCATTTTCATGTTGTGGCCATGTGACATGGGGATTTATAACTAAAGGCATTTTATTGGTAAAATGAGATAATACATGGAAAATGCAATATAAACTTCTTGATACTATTATTCTTTTAAATTGCTATAAAAAACGATGAAAAGAAGCTTTATCATTTTGGTCTTATGAAAATAGAAAATATTCTTTTTTATTCTATTAGTTTTTTTTTTTGTTTGTTTGTTTTTTTTTTTTTTTTGCGGTACACGGGCCTCTCACTGTTGTGGCCTCTCCCGTTGCGGAGCACAAGCTCCGGACGCGCAGGCTCAGCGGTCATGGCTCACGGGCCCAGCCGCTCCGCAGCATGTGGGATCTTCTCGGACTGGGGCACGAACCCGTGTCCCCTGCATCGGCAGGCGGACTCTCAACCACTGTGCCACCAGAGAAGCCCCTCTATTAGTTTTTATTGAAGAATTAAGTGGTATTTTTCTAAACTTTGAAAATATTTTTACAAGTGATTTTCAGGGAAAATTAGCTAGGTACATGTAGACTATTTCACTTGACATTTCAATATTAGAAGGTTGGGCCAGATTATTACCTACATTACATACTAAGAATTTTCTAGAAATTACATAACTGGCAGAGACATTGGCTTAAATTACCATGATATATCTAAAAATGTCTGTTGAAGACATACATATATTTATAAAAATTGTAAAACATTTCAAACATACAAAAAAGGAAAATAATAAAACACATATCCAGTTTAAGCCTATTACCTTTTTCCTATTCTTGCCGCAAATCCCATTCTCTTCTTTCCCTCTGTATAGGTAAATTTGATTTTACTATATCACTGGTTGTGTTCCCCAGGAAACAAGCTCTGAGACTCTGAGATTTTTATGTGGAAGCTTCTTGTGGGGTACTCTCAGGAGACACACCTGTGAAAGGTGAGAGAAGTGGAATTGGGTATAGTTGGGAGACATTGAACTAGGATGCAATCACAACAGACGTTTCAACTGACCCTGAGTCTGGGATGGCCCTGTTAAATTGTCTCAGTTGAAACAAGGAGGCCAAGTATTTGTACCCCCCAATTAGCTACTCATTGGATGCAGTCTTTTCCTGAGGAAGAGGTATAACCCTGGGTGAGATAGCTTTTTTCTACTGAACTCTAAGTTTGGCAGTTATGCTGCTATAAACATTCATGTACAGGTTTTTGTGTGAACATAAGTTTTCATTTCTCTAGGTTGAATACCTAGAAGTAGGATTTCTGGATCATATGGTAAGCATAGGTTTAATTTTATAATTAAACCAAACTGTTCTCCAAAGTGGCTGTATCATATTGCATTCCCATCAGCAATATCTGAGAGTGCCAGTTGCTGTACATGCTCATCAGCACTTGGTATTGTCTTTTTAGAAAGTCTTTCTTATATATGTCTAATGGTCTCTCATTGTGGTTTTAATGGGCAGTTCCATAATATCTAATGATATTGAACAACTTTTCATGTGTTTGACATTTATATGTTTTCTTTTGTGAAGTATCTGTTCATATCTTTTCCCATTTAAGAAAATTAGGTTGATTGTTTTCTTTTCTTTTTTTTGGCCACAATGGGCGGCCTGTGGTGGGATCTTCGTTCCCTGACCAGGGATCCAACCCGGGCCCTCAGCAGTGAAAGTGTAGAGTCCTAATCACTGGACTGCCAGGGAATTCCCATAGGTTGATTATTTTCTTATTGCTGAGTTTTGTGAGTTCTTTCTATATTCTGGAAACAAATCTTTTGTTAGATATGTGATTTATAAATACTTTTTCCCTGGTCTATATCATGTCTTCTCACTCTCTTTATGATTTCCTTCATAGAACCACATATTTTAATTTTGAATGAAGTCCAATTTATGATTTCTTTTTTCTTTCATGGATTGGTCTCTTGGTGTCCTATCTAAGAACTCTTTGACTAACCCAAGGTCATGAAGGTTTTTTTAAGCTGTTTTCTAAGAGTTTTATATTTTTATGTTTTACGTGTAGGCCTCTAATTCAATTTTTAGCTAACATTTGTGCATGGTACTAGGTATAAATTGAAGTTCATTTTTCTTTTTTATTGCATGTGGCTATCCAGTTGTTCCAGCACCATTTGTTAAAAAGACTCTCCTTTCTCTATTGAATTGTCTTTGCACTTTTGTCAAAAATCAATCAGCCATATTTATGCAGACATATTTCTGACCTTTCTATAATGTTCCATTGATCTGTGTGTCTATCCTTTCATTGTTCATGAATGTCTTGGTTACTGTAGCTTTATAGCACATCTTAATTTTGGGTAATGTGAGGACACAACAAGAAGACAGCCATCTGTAAACCAGGGAGCAGGCCTTCACCCAACACCTGATCTGCCAGCACCTTGATCTTTGAATTCCCAGCCTCCAGAAGTGTGAGAAAGAAATGTATGTTGTTGAAGCCACCATGTTATGGTATATTTGTTATAGCAGCCCAAACTAATTAAGATGGTCGCATAGACAAATCCACAATTATAGTTGCAGACTTCCAACACTCCTCTCTCGGTAAACTATAGAATAAGCAGACAGAAAAGCAGCAGAGATATAGGAAGTCTGAATACTACCAACCAATCTGACCTAATTGACACTTACAGAACACTACCCAACAACAATGGAATACACATTCTTTTTAAGTGTCTATTAAATATTCACTGAGATAGACCACATTCTTAAATTTCAAAGAATTGAACTTATCCACATTCTGTTCTGTGACCATAATAGAATTAAACCAGAAGACAATAACAGAAGGATATCTGGAAAAGTCTGTGAATATTTGGAAATGAAATAACACACTACTTAGTAATACATGGGTCAAAGAAAAGTCTCAAAAGAAATTAGGAAATATTTTGAGCTGAATGAATTAGGAAAAAAATGACATGCCAAAATTTGTGGGATATAACTACAGCAGTGCTTAGAGGGAAGTTTATGGTATTAAATATAAACATCTGAAAAGAAGAAAGCTTTCAAATTAATGATCTAAGTATCCATCTTAAGAAGCTAGAAAAAGAACAAAAAACAAAAAACTGAGCCCAAAGGAAGCAGAAGGAAGGAAATAGAGATAAGAGAAAAAAAGTCAATTAAATTGAGAATAGAAAAACAAAAGAGAAAATCAATGAAACCAAAAGCTGTTTCTTCAAAAAACAAAATTAAAACATGGATAAGACTCTAACCAGACTGATCAATAAAAAGAGAGAGTACAGAAATTAGCAACATCAGGAACGAAAGAAGGGTTATCACTGCAGTTGTAGGTACATGCATATTTAGAATTGTTGGGTCTTGTTGGTGAACTGGCTCTTTTATCAGTATGTAAATTCCCTCTTTGGCAATTCTTTTGGTTCTAATATCTGCTTTGTCTTATATTAATATATCCATGCCAGCTTTTTAAAAATTAGTGTTTGCATGGTATATTCTCTTCCATCTTGTTATTTTTTAACTTCTTTTTTTATAGTTAGGTTTAGATGGATTTTTAAAACAGCATATAGTTGAATCTTTAAAAATAACCAATCTGACAATCTCTGTCATTTAATTGGTGTGTTTAGAACATTTAGTGTAATTGGATATGATTGGGTTTAGGTTTACTATTGTATTACTTTTCTATTTATCCATTTTGTTTTTCATATCTTTGTTTTTGGCTTCTTGTCTTCTTTTGATTTATTTGAATATTTAGAATTCCATTCTCATTTATCTGTAGTCCTTTTCAGTATATCGCTTTGTACAGTTTTTCTTTTAGTGGTTGCTCTAGGGATTACAATATACATATCAAACTTTACACAGTCTATTTAGAATTAATATTTTACCATTTCAGATAAAATTAAGAAACCTTAGGTCCCTTTACCTTTTCCCATTTTTGATGTAGTTGTCATGTGAATTACACCTACCTACATTGAAATTCCATCAGGCAGTGTTATAATTTTTGCTTTTAGCAACCATACATGTTATAACAAACTTTAGAGGCAAAATAGTCTATTTTATTTACTCAAATATTTACAGTTTCTGTTGCTCTTCCTTCATTCCTGCCCTTCCAAGTTTCCTTCTGTTATTGCTTTCATTCTAAATGAAGATCTTTCTTTAGCATTTCTTTAAAAGCATGTATGCTAGTGACACATTTTCTTAGTTTTCCTTCATCTAAAAATGTCTTTATTTTGTCTTCATTTTGATGGATTTTTTTTTTAAATTGAAGTATAGTTGATTTACAATATTGTGTTAGTTTTAACAAAGTGATTCAGATATATATATGTAATATGTATATTGTTTTTCAGATTCTTTTCCATTATAGGTTATTACAAGATATTGAATATCGTTCCCTGTGCTATACAGTAAGTTATTGTTGTTTATAGGTTTTATATATAGTAGTGTGTATCTGTTAATCCCAAACTCCTATTTATCCATTCCACCCCATTTTCTCTTTGTAACCGTAAGTTTGTTTTCTATGTCTGTCTGTTTCTGTTTTGTAAATAAGTTCATTTGTATCATTTTTATAGATTCCACATATAAGTGATATCATGTAATATTTGTCTTTCTCTGTATGACTTACTTCAGTTAGTATGATAATCTCTAGGTCCATCCATGTTACTGCAAATGGCAGTATTTTATTCTTTTTCTTTTTTTTGGCTGAGTAATATTCCATTGTGTATATATACCACATCTTCTTTATCCATTCATCATTGATGGGCACTTAGGTTGCTTCCATGTCTTGGCTATTGTAAATAGTGCTTCTATGAACATAGCATGGGCTGCATGTATCTTTTCAAATTATAATTTTGTCCACATATATGCCCAGGAGTGGGATTGCTGGATCATATGGTAACTCTAGTTTTTTAAGGAACCTCCATACTCTTCTCCATCGTGGTTGTACCAATTTACATTCCCAGCAACAGTGGGAATTTACATTCTCCACACCCTCTCCAGCATTTGTTACTTGTAGACTTTTTAATGATGGCCATTCTGAATGGTGTGCTGTGATACCTCACTGTAGTTTTGATTTGCATTTTTCTAATGATTAGTGATGTTGAGTATCCTTTCATGTGTTTGTTGGCCATCTGTGCATCTTCTTTGGAGAAATGTCTATTTAGGTCTTCTGCCCATTTTTTTGACTGGGTTGTTTTTTTTTTTTGTTGTTGTTATTGCATTGTATGAGCTATTTGTATATTTTGAAAATTAAGCCCTTGTTGGTCACATCATTTGCAAATATTTTCTCCCAGTCTGTAGGTTTTCTTTTCATTTTGTTTATGGTGTCCTTTGCTGTGCAAAAGCTTATACGTTTGATTAGGTCCCATTTGTTTATTTTTGCTTTTATTTCTTTTGCTTTGGGAGACTGACCTAAGGAAACATTGGTACAATTTATGTCAGAATGTTTTTCCTGTGTTCTCTTCTAGTTTTATGGTGTCATGTCTTATATATTTAAGTCTTTAAGCCATTTTGAGTTTATTTTTGTGAGAGAGTGTTCTAATTTCATTGATTTATATGCGCTGCCCATCTTCTCCAGCACCACTTGCTGAAGAGACTGTCTTTTCCCCAGTGTGTGTTCTTGCCTCCTTTGTCAAAGATTAATTGACCATAGGTGTATGGGTTTATTTTTAGGCTCTCTGTTCTGTTCCATTGATCCATATGTATATTTTTGTGCCATTACCACACTGTTTTGATTACTGTAGCTTTGTAGTATTGTTTAAAGTCTGGAAGGGTTATGCCTCCAGCTTTGTTCTTTTCTCCTTGGGATTGCTTTGGCAATTTTGGGTCTTTTGTGGTTCCATATATATTTTAGGATTATTTGTTCTAGTTCTGTGAAAAATGTCATGGGTAATTTGATAGGGATCATATTAAACCTGTAGATTGCTTTGGGTAGCATGGCCATTTTAACAATATTAATTCTTCTAATCCAAGAGCATGGAATATCTTTCTATTTCTTTGAATCATCTTCAATTTCCTTTATCAGTGTTTTATAGTTCTTAATGTATAAGTCTTTCACCTTGGTTAGGTTTATTCCTAGGTATTTTTTTTTTGATGTGATTTTAAATGGAATTTTTTTTTTTTACTTTGTGTTTCTGATATTTCATTGTTAGTGTAAAGAAATGCAACAGATCTCTGTATGTAAATCTTGTATCCTGCTACCTTGCTGAATTTGTTTATCAGTTCCAATATTTTTTTGTGGAGTCTTTAGGGTTTTCTATATATGGTATCATGTCATCTGCATATAAGGACAGTTTTACCTTTTCCCTTCCAATTTGGATACCTTTTATTTCTTTTTCTTGTCTGATTGCTGTGGCTAGGACTTTCAATACTACGTTAAATAGAAGTGGTGAGAGTGGGCATCCTTGTCTTGTTCCAAAATTTAGTGGGAAGGCTTGTAGCTTTTCACTGTTGAGTATTATATTGGCTGTGGGTTTGTCATATATGGCTGGCTGGATGAATGATAGATATTTTTGATACAGAATTAGATTGACAGTTCTTTTTTTTCAACACTTCAAAAATATCATTCAGGTGCAGGGACCCTGCCAGGGGATGTGGCTGGAGGTCCCCACCATGTGTGTTCACCAGGGAGTGTGGCAATCCTGACCAAGCCGAGTGCCGCCCAGGTGGGAGCAGTGGAGAGCTCAATGGCTGTGGTCATGGCTCTGCCAGTGGGCAGCCAGGGTTAGGAGGAAGGAAATGCTGGCTTCCCAGTGGGCCTTGGCTAAGGCACACAGGAGGGGTTTGGAGGAAAGTTGCTGGCTTTGGCCTTGCCTGGGGTGGGATGGTTAATCTGGAACACATCTATTATGATGAGTGGTGATATAGCAGATGCCATGGATGCTTCAATGTTCTCAGCCAGGTGGAGACAGGAAATGATTGAAATGGCCTAGATTTCAACAGGTAGGCACCAAAGCAGTTGAAAAGTAGATAAAGGAGCCTGAGAGAGCTGCATTGGAAACATGACTTTAATTTACAGCCACAGAGGGCTTTTAAAGACCTTGCTCCAGAATTAAATATATCCACCAAACAGAGATAGTGCTAGTGGAGAACAGACCTTGAAGTACCTTCCCAGTTGAAAAGAGAGCCCATAAGGAGCCAATCAACACACACCCACCTGCTTCTAAACCTGTGGTTCTCAGCCTTATCAGACCCATTGTCCCTCATAACAAGGATTCTGTAATGCTCTTTAATATCCTAGAATGAAATTTATAGAACATATAAATAAAGGCACTCTAATTTGAATAAAAGGAGGTTGAAAAATAATTTAAAATAAAATAACATCTATGTCAAAAAACATAATTCCAATGTCTTCTAGACTCCATAGTTTCTGGGTTTTTTTTCTAATTTTTTAATTGAAGTGTAGTTGATTTGCAATGTTGTGTTAGTTTCAGGTATACACCAAAGTGATTCAGTTTTACATATATGGACTCCATAGTTTCTGATAAGAAAGCTACAATAATAAAAATCCCCCTTCACCCTTCCCCAGCCTCCAGTATGTAATGTGATTTTCCCCTAGCTACTTTCAAGATTTAAAAAGTTTATCTCTGGTGTTCAGCATTTTCATTATGATATGTCTGGGTGTGGTTTTCTTTAAGTTTATCCTGTTTGGTTCACTGAGGTTCTTGGATCTGTAAATTTAAGCCTTTCACCAAATTTGGGGTATTTTTAGTCATTATTCAATTATTTTTCTGTACCATTCTCTTTTTCCTCTCCTTCTGGGATTCCAATGAGATAAGTGTTAGACCTTTTGATATTGTTCCAGTGGTCTCTGAGGCTTTGTTTATTTTTAAACTTTTTTCTATTGTTCAGATTGGATAATTTCTACTGAGATATCTTCAAGTTCACTGACTCTTTCTTCTTTCATCTCCATTCTACTATTGTGTCTGGTGTATTTTAAAATTTCTGTTACTGTATTTTTCAGCTATAGAATTTTCTTTTAATTATTCTTCTGTAGGTTCTGTTTCTTTCATGAGAATGTCTGTCATTCAGTTTGTTTCTAGATTATTTGCCCTTACTTCATGGGGTGTGGTTGTAATAGCTGCCATAATTTTTTTGTTGTTGTTGTTTGTTTTGTTTTGTTTGTTTGATAATTCCAACTTTGGGAGTCATTTCAATGTTGGTATCTGTTGATTGCCCTTTCCATTCAATTGTTTAACTTTTCCTAGTTCTTTGTATGTCAAGTAATTCTGGATTACTTCTTGGCCTTTTGAATACTGTGTTATGAGATTCCAGGTTCAGTTAAAATCTTCTGGAGAATGGCTTTTTTTTTTTTTTAAGGACTTTGCAGTGCTGTTCTGGTTTTCACCACTTGCACACCTTCCATGGTGGTCTACACTGTAGTTCAGTTCTCAAAGCCTTTGCTGTGCTAATTCTGGTAGATTTCATGCATATTCAGATTGAGAGTGAGCTCAAGGCTTCATACAGAAGTTTAAAGAATTGCTTTCTCCCAGCTTCCTTCTTTCCAGATTTATTCAGCACTTCTATATGATTCTAGTGTGTGTGTGTGTGTGTGTGTGGAGTCCATATTAACTTAGCCTATCAACTTGCCAAAACCAGAAGTCTACATAATTTCATTAAATGAGTAATTGCATTCATGTAAATTTTTTGCAACCAAATGATGTAATTTTCACTGTGATATTTTAAAACTTTTATCAAAAGTTTATGTAGCAGATGATGTTAATGTCCCACTACTATTTCCTCAAATTCCTTTACTGTTTTGTTCATGTTGACTCCCAGAGGTGTCCACTCCTGACAGCCAGAGCCTGCACTGCTTTGTCAGAATGCTGTTCTTAGGCTGTGGGTGTCTAGTTTGCCTGTGAACATCTGAAAAGCGTGGGGATTTACATCTTCAGGGAGCTGCCCTGTTACCAGTGGCCAAGACAGGACTGTAATACTCCAGCTCCCTCACTTCTGATATGGATAATCTTTAGGTATAACCTAAACTGTCTGCACAGCTCCCTTGTAGAATTGAGCTAAAGCTATCCCCTATGGGATTTGTTGGATATTGGCATCCTTGCTTTGCTTCCTTAATTTCCCTGCCCACTTCCCCATTGCTTTACTCGCTTTTTTTTTCCTTGGGAAACTTCGTAAGAAATAACTTTCGCATCAGTCCTTGTCCTGGGATCTGCTTCTGGGAATACACTGTGGCCAGCAGAATTCTAAGACAGCCTTCAAGATTTCCTGGTGCACATGCCCTGTATAATCCCCTCCTCTTGAGCATGAATGGGACCTGTGACTATAAGATAGTCACTCCTTTAATTAGGTTATATTATATGGCAAAGGTGATGGGTAATAACTCCCTTGATTAGATGGGACTTAATTTTAACTCTGGAGAGAGAGAGATTCTCCTGCTGGACTTGAAGAATTAAGCTGTTATACTGTGAGAAGCCCACATGGCAAGGAACTGAAGGGCCTCTAGAAGCTGAGTGGTCCTCAGCTGGCAGACAGCAAGAAGGAGGGGACATCAGGCCTACAATAGCAAGGAACTGAATTCTGCCAGTGACCACGTGAACTCAAGAAAAATACACAGCATGGCTTAGATGGCAGCAGCTTTATTAGATCCTGAGCAGAGGAACCAGTTAAGCTGTGCCTGGAATCCTGCCCATGGAAACTGTGAGATTTATAAGTGTAGGTGGTTTTAAGTAGCTAAATTGTGGTAATTGGTTACACAGCAATAGAAAACTAATACAGTAACCTAAGGTGGAAGTTAGTTATTCCAGTGCTCTCTATTTCCTCACTAATGTTATCAATACTGTAATATTGAGTGATATTGATGATGATGATTCTGAAATAGCTTCTGAATTATTCAAGACCACTGTGTGTTTACTTATTCAGGAATCATTTGTTGAGTGACTGGCATGTGTTAAGACACTTTACTAGGTTTTGAGGTGATATCAAGGTGAATATTATCCTTCTTGACTTAAAGGAACTGATATTGCAGAGAGTAGGGGAAGATTCAGTTGTATATGAATAATGATATTACAAAACATACTCATAAAAAGTGCTGTAAGGAAGGTTATAAAGGAGATTTTATGGGAAGACTCTGCATGGAGTCTCCATTGGAATTAATTTTAATGCATGTAATGTGTCTACCTCAGTGTTGAATTTACAGTTGGGGTTCAAAAAACGATAGCAGAGTGGTCTAGCGGATGGAGTAGTGATTTGAGAATCAGATGGACCCGGATTTAAGTCCAGTCTCTTGGACTTACTAGCTCTGTGACTCTGGCAAATTATATTATTTTTACTCAACTCCCTCAATGGTTAAGTGTTTTACAAACTTGTGACCTAAACTATGCTCAGGAGCAAATTATTTATATCCTGTCCTGCAAATTCTTACGACATTCCATAACTTCTGGTAGAGAGAATGAATTGGAAAAGGGAAGCTCGAGTAATAATCTGATAGGAGATGCAGAGAGCCTGAAGTCAGTGGCAGTAGGAAGAGGAGTGAGAGTGGATTAGAGATATTGAGAAAGTAGAAGAGACAGGATGTTGAAGATGATTGTATGTGGTGGGGGATGGAAGGAGAGAGGGATGAAAGAAAGAAGTAGAAAAGTAACTGAACAGTATGACATTCTGCATTTGTAATGTATCATATCACTTGATCCTGTGGTCCTTAATCTTGCAGTAGCAGAGCGTAGTCAGTATGAGCATGGGCTCTGGAGTCAGACTACATTGTTAAAGTCTAGCTCTTCCGCATTCTAGTAGTGACTTTGGGCAAGTTACTTAATCTTTCTTACCTTTCTATTTGTAAAATGAGAATACTAATAGTACTTACTTCACATGATTGTGGTAAGAGTTAACTGAGTGGCTCTACATCTTAGAATAGTGCATGGCATAAAGAAAAATGCTTTGTAAATGGGAGCTATTGTAATAGGTATTATCACTAAATACATTAATTATCATTTAATAATAATTATATCAATAGTAAAAATAAATTAAATATATTAAAATATGTTAAAATATTAACATATTAAAATATAATGCTAATATCTTAACATTTTAATAATAAATAATCAACATTTTAAAATATATCAAATTTATTTTATAAAATATATCAACCATATTAATCACTACTTTAAATAATAAAAGTATTAATGGTGGCCACACAGTAGTAATACATCACTTGAATCATGACCCTTTCTTCCTACCTCACTTTCTTTCTACCCACTCTTCACATCTTACAGCCTATCTATTCTCCTCCAGGGCTCAGCTAAAAACATTATGCTTTCCATAAATTCTTCTCTGATTCCACCTACCCTCTGAAATTTCATTCGTATATTTTTCTTATGGCATTTATAACTCTTCCCTCTGTCTCCTGGTGAAAAAGGTCTTATCTTGAACTGCATATGGTAGAAATTCAATATTTGTTGAATGGATACATGAATTAAGAGCATTAATAGAACTTTTAAGAGCCCTTAAGCTATTCACTTGCCTTACTCTATTAGTTTCTCACTAGCAACAGAGTGCTATTTTAATTCATAACAGGAGCTCTGAAAATAAAGATACCAGCCACATAAAACAGCTTAATTTTTCAGTTGTTTTTATTGGAAATCTGTGGGGAATCTCTGACTATCTTTTCTTGGACAAAATAGTAGTGTGGAGAGTAGCCGGGGGGCTGGTTAGAGTGGTTTGAAAGCATGATAATGCTAAGTGGGGGCAATGCTACTGTTAATTCTGTAGGTGAGAAAGTTATCTGTATATTGAAAAATTATTTTGGAACTGATTTAAAATTTTTAATGTAATCTACAAAAGACATGCACCCCTTTGGATTGGAGGTAGACATTTATTTTGTGCATGGTGGAGAATGGTTTTGAGCCTTGCATTTTGGTGCTCAGAAAACGCTAATTTCCTAGTTGGACATAGCAGCATCAGGTGCTTCATCTCAAGACGTCAAGATGAGAAGATGATGTTTTTCCCTGACATCAAGAGCATAGGAATGAATAATATGTAGATAGCTCTTAGAGTATATGAATGGTGTGCTTTTTTTGAGGGGGGAGATGTTTCTCCTTATTCTTTTAAAAGAAGAAATCAATGTGAGTTTTATAAAATACCTACGGTTAACTCCCGTTTTCCTGGTAATGGCTTTGAGGAAATGCTTCAGAATCTGGGACACTGGATTTAGTTATTTATTTATTTTTGGCTGTGTTGGGTCTGCGTTGCTGTGCGTGGGCTTTCTCTAGTTGTGGTTAGCGGGGGCTACTCTTCGTTGCGGTGCACGGGCTTCTCGTTGCGGTGGCTTCTCTTGTTGTGGAGCACAGGCTCTAGGTGCATGAATGGGGTGCTTTTTGTTACGCAGATGTAACATGTGCTTTTTCTCTTGTATTGTACAATGCAGGGATAGTTGTAATTATCATAATACCTAGCTAGTTAGCTATTCTGTGAGACTATGATTATGCAGAGTTTAGACAGAACTTTATTTATGAACTATTCTCAAGGGAAAAAGAAACAAAACAAAAGCAAAGAGCTAAGCCAGCACGTCATCTAATTCTCAATGTAAAATAATGCAGAAGTGCGGAAGATGAACATCTGATTTGTCACATGTGATACACTAATGTTTTATCCAAAAGGAAGAACACATTGTAACTTGCTCAGTCATCTGCATAAACACCACCTGGCCCTTTACAGGCACCTACTCAAGTAACAGGAGTCACAGAATGGCAGCTCTGCTCGTAGCCCTTCCACTGGTAGAAATAGAAAAATCTCTTTTCTTTCCTTAAAAACAAAGCATTTATGTATCAAAGTAGCAGCATCTAACTCATTTGTTTTTAACAGCGTAAGATCTAGGTGATTATAGTGAAGCCACTGGAACATTCCATATTAGGGAATATATGATCATAAATTGCCTAGTTTTTGAACAGCTAAAAAAATTCATTATCCTTTAAAAAGAGGGTAGATCAAAACAGACCTTGTACAATAAGGTATTTATTGCAACGTGAAGCCACCAGCCGGGTATATCACTTAGTAAGTCTTGTGTTGGAACAGCTATAGTTTTTAGTGTAAAATATTTTGCCAGAGATAGGAGATTTTTTTTTCCCCTCTGAACCGACACATTCTGGTTGTATGCCTCAGTGAGCATACCTTTGTGCTACATTACACACAGAGAGGTAGCATCACATTTTCCAGTTGTACTAATATAAAAATCAGGAACCTGGATCACTAAAGTGTATCAGTGTTGCATGTTTTCAAAGGAAAGTAAGTGGGACGGTGAATGATACTGATAGGTGGTCATACAAAAAGGTTTGGAAAACCAAATTTCACTTGCCTTTACATTTTAGATTCAAGTTGATAACTAGAGGATGTCAACTACCTTGTTTTCCCTGTTGAGAAAATCCTGCCAGTCTCAGTGTATTTTTGCAGACAGAGGACAATTGAGTAAGTTAGTCTTCTGGGTGTACCAGCTTTTTGTTTTTATTATTTTAAGGAGGAGATAGTGTTCAAGAGTCATTGAACTCTGCCTTTGGCCCATTCTTTTATTGACTGTCTGTGGGACATCTGTAGACTCCAAAAATTCCTATCTTTAAATATATCTTCCAGTCATCTGTCACCCTAAAATTTTTCCTGGGGCCACTTGGGAAGTAACAGTCTGCAGCTCTTTTGTAATGGGTTTCTGGATCACATGCCCTGAATTAGGGCTTCCATTAATAGCCTCCTTATGCTTTTTTTTTTGGTGGTGGTGGTGGTTGGGCCCTCCCTGGTTTTGGATTTAATGCCTTATGTTATTATGCAGTTTAATTGTCCAGGCAATCTATGTCAACCCAAGGCAAATGTTTAATTTTGTTCACATTGTTCAAGTGCATCTTTCATTTGTCTTTCATTTGGCATAGAATCTTATCGTAACTGTATCCCCTGGTTCATGTTGGAAAGTGTGGCTGGATTAGGGAGAAGAAGGATCTTACTCTTTTCCCAGTTCCCATTGCAGCCTGGACAGTAATTTCATTCATTCGTCTGTTCTACTAACAAGTTTAAAGTTCCTACTATGTGAGAGGGTTGAGGAGAGAATGATGAAATGTAGACATGGTCCCCACCTTCATGCTTTATAGTCTAATAAGTTTGAACAAATATTCATGATTCCAGAAATAACTGATAAGGTTTCTGCTTCAGGGTCAGGATGAGGGTATTATTTCAGCAGTTAACATGAAATTACCTTAAAAAATACCTAACACACACTAAGCATTATGTTCCATGTCATCTCATTTAATCTGCATTTTAATTTGCAAACGTACAAAGTAGGTAATATTAGTCTAATTTTCCAGATAAGGAAATTTTAGGCAAGTCCCATAACTTTCCCAATGTTAGACAGCTACCAAGGTCTATATGATTGTAAAGCCTAACTGCTAAGTTTTTGCATTGGTATCAGGAGCTGAACAACCTACCTCTGCAAAGTGAATCTAAACTTAGGTTATGCAGATGAATAAATCAAAAGTATTATTTCCTTTTGATGCTGACCAAAAGCTGTAAACTCAAATGTCTACAAAGAAACCAGGCAGGTCTCATAGTATGGTGAAGCAAGGGGGTAATAATAAGGAGTGGTGGGTACTGTAGTAAATTCAGACTTACATCCTTTGCCTAAATCTTCCAGGTAATTGCTTCTGTGTGTGTGTGTGAGGACCCAAGGATAGTGTCATTGCTAGACTATATAGCACCTTTGTGCAAACTAAAACGATACTCCTTCCTTTTGGTGGATATATACCTGGCGTGGCAAATGACTGCCTGTTGGATGTCAGCCCCATTTACCGTTTAGGCTGATTCTCTGTGCAAGGCATAGCCGATAACAGTCTTTTTCAAGAGAAGCTGGGCGTGTGGATTTTTAAAGTCACATTTCTTGATTTTTAAGTGTTGGCAATGAATTCAAATTAAAAAAAAAACCCACTGTGTGGGTCAAATAAAAGTCATCTATATGTTGGATTTGGTCTGCTGGCTACCATTTGAAACTTCTGAATTATACGCTAAGGCTCAGAAGTGAAAAGTAACAGTTTTTATTTATTTGGTCATCATGATCCTTAAAAATCTACAGACAAAAGTATTTTCAACTTTGATCTGATCCCAGAAGTAAGAAGCATTTTAAGTATCTGAATCCTAAAGGCTAATGTGAAGAGAAATCATCTTTGTCTCTGAGAAATCTAGCTCTGCTAGCATGAAAAATTCTCAGGTGTTTTATTTGATAATTACCTATATCTAGCAAGAATACCTAGAAGTTAAACTCATCAAGGTTAATTGTGAAAAGTAAGTAGAATTTGTGTAAATCTCAAATTACCCTGAACTTTTCTTTTAGATGTAGAGTATTAGTCGTGGCCTATGAGTGTGTTACAATGATATTTGATGATGCTAATAAGTTGAGCTAAGAATAACACCAGAGAAAATTTGCATTATCTTACCCATGAAAGAATTTGCCTACCGGTCATGGATTTAGGTTGTCCCTAAATAATTTTTCCATTGTCTAAGGTACTTATGGTTCATTTTAAGTTTGAGCTCAGTTTTGTCTTTATAGTAGCTCATTCTTCTAATGTTATTGAAGCAAATAAAGCCAAATCATGCCTTACTTGGGGCAATGGAATCATGAAAGATATGTATCACAGTGAAAAGGGATAGGTACCAAAGGTATAGCCAACAACCTTTGTGCCTTCTGAGCTGATACTTCAGGGAAATCTTGTCTTGAGGAATAATGGGGAAGTTGCCCAGAGAGAGAGAGCAAATTGATACTTTTTAGAGGTGGGAAGAAAATACCAGGTCTGTGTGAACGATTACTAATGACCTCTTTTGATGAAATGCAGTTCTTTCCAGAGACTAGAGTTGTTTGGTCCTTGTGTAGTCATTACTTTTGTGAAGTTCCATAAACACAAAATCCTTTTTCATCTCCAGGGAAAGTAGAGCATAGGTCAGTGGGAACACTTTATTTTTTTCCTTCTCGTCTGCAAATGAAATTTGTATAACTCTGTGCCTAAGCTTTTAATGAACCCAAATTGCAAAACTGCAAAAATTTAAGCTACACACATGAAATTGCCACAAGCATATCTAGTTGTGTGGACTCTAATGCATTCTGGAGAAGAGTGTCCTTTTTGTTCAGAGGGAATCCTAGAATTAATTTTGATTGGATTCCCAAAACCTGGCACTAAAGTGAAAAGGTTTCATCAGAAAATAAGTAGGAGCTACAAAGTAAGTACATAGTTATTGATCTTTTTGCCTTTAATATTCAGCTTCTTGATTATTATGTCATCAAAGGACATATATTTTTCTTGTTAAAAAAAAATTATCAGTGAAGTAGCCCTGTTAGGATATCCAGCTTCAGCTTTTCTCCTAACATGTTATTTTTGACTAGATTATTAGAACTAGAAGGAATCTTAGTGATCCACTTGATTTTCAAAGTGTGATACTTGAAACCCCACCTTGCTTTGGACATGTTTCAGGGTTCCTATAAGAATTTAATTAAATTTTCATTAAAAAATATGTAGTTACTTCTCAATTATCTAGGCTATCATAGGCGGTAAGAGGAGGTTGTTAGGCAGGACTTCAGAACCCCAGCCACATTTCAGCCAAGGCAGCTTCAATTTCATTCATTCATTTATTAAGTGAATATTCATCCAGCACTTATGATATGGCCAGGCACTCTTTCAGGTGCTGAGAGTAAAATGGTTGAAAAATTAGACAAAGTCTCTGGGCTTCTAGAGCTTCTATTATGAGGTAGAGTGGGGCAGGGGACAAGAACAGATTTCCAGTGAGCATGCTTGAAAAATAACTAGAAGAGCAGGAACACCTACCCACAATATATATCTAGTAGTTAAATTCTGTTCAGTGTTCTGGAACACAGTGAACAAGGAGGAGAAAGCTAAGAGATGAGGTCAGAGAAGTACCAGGGCAAGAACACATAGGTCTTTGGAGGCATGATAAGGAGTTTGGATTTTATTATAAGTGAAGTGGGTGTGATATGATCTGATTTGTGATTTAAAAGGATCATCCTGGCTTTCTGTGTGGCCAATAGCCTACAGTGTGGCCAGAGTGGAAGCAGCAAAAGCTATTAGGAGCTTTAGGTAATTTTCTACCTGTGAGCATGATGCAATAGGTTGTGGCAAGACAATGTTCCTCCTGAAAATAATTAGAAAAATCTGGATAAATTTCAAAACATAACTTAAAAAGCACCAGAGAGCTATGGGAAGAATGAGGACAAGATGGACTCTAATTTCAAAGAGGGAAGCTGATGCAGGAGCCATTTTCCCCCTGAGGGCATTTGATGATCCTGGGCATGGCCTAAGGATCAGAATTTGGCCCAGGCTGAAGGCTACTTCTGGATAAATAAAGGCTTTAGTGGTTATGTGGAGCCAGAGTGACAAAATTCAAGACTGGAGGGATCACAGATGCATGGCCAATTTTCCCCATAAGACACCTGCTGAACTTTGAGGCTTCACAGGAGATTAAAAAGCTGTTTGAAAGTTCCTGAAAAGTAGAGTGAAATATCTTATAGTCTTCTGATGCTTAGGAAACAATGACTCTTCCAGGGAGGAGGCTCCAAAACAAAATAGACAAGGGATGAAATCCCTAGAAGGAGTGGTGAATTGATTCACAGGTACTTTTCATCTGGGACATTTACTAACTCTGGGTGCATCTAGAGGTCAAAAGTCTAGACCTGACCTTTGGCAGAAGACCATTCCTGTGAAACAGAGAAGCCAGCAGAAATTTTGACTTTTGGGGGGCTGGAATAATGAAATTGGAGACTTAAGGAGTCTCAGATACATAACTGATCTTGCCTTTAAGACATTTGCCACATTTGAAGCTGTGTGGAGTAGGAAGATAAAGAACTAAGCTGTAAACCTCTGAAGGGTAGAACTGAATCTCCCTCTGTCTTTCAGATTTGGGAAATCAAAGTCCTTCTAGTTTACAGTTAAAAGCCCTAGAAAGCCATCTAGGGTCAAGCATAACTAGATTGAATTTTACCAAAATGATCACAGTCCCAATCCAGCTATGTCCCTCATTGGCTTGAGAATATTAGTTCACCTAGTAGCTGTCCTTGCTGATCTCAGAGAGGAAAGCCTTTCTGGTGGAAGATAACATCATCTGAAGGCTCTATGGTTTTTGTTTTTAGTCAGAGAACAGGTTAATAGAAAATATCCAAGCATAAGCACAGAGAGAAAAATAATGGAAAGACAGGTAAGAGCAATGTGGAACATTCTGAAAAGGACATGTAATTGAAGTCCCAGAAGGAGAGGAAGAGAGAATAGACTTTAAGTAATAGTCAAAGAGTTAATGGATAACAATTTTCTAAAACTATTAAAGACACAAATCCATAGATTTAGGTGGTATAAATAAAGTGAAAATGATATCTGGCATCACATTTATAAAACTGCTAAAAATCTAATAAGTGGAGAAAGTTTTAAATTCAGCCAGAGAATGACATTACTTTTATAGGAACATCAGTAAGACTTACATATGACTTCTCAACTGAGACTATGGAAGTCAGAAGGCAATGGGATGACATCTTGCTTGTTGAGAGAAAATAACTGATAGAATTCAATACCTGGTGAAAATACATTTGAAAAATTAAAGTGAAATAAAGAAGTTTTCAGACAAATAAAAATGGAGGGATTTTTTTTCCCACCAGGCCTATACCAAAAGAAATAGTTAAGGGAGTTCTTCAGAGAGAAGTATATAAATTCAAGAGGGAATGAAGAACACAAGAAAGGGCAAATATGTACGTAAGTATAAATGAGTATTGACTGTATAGAACAATAACAGTAATGACTTTTGGAGTCTTAAATTGATATATAGTTAAATGCATGATAAAAATAATACAAAAAGCAGGAGAGGATAAATAGAATTAAAGTATTCTAAGGTTATAGCAGTGTTGGGAAGTAATAAAAGTAATAATTTATACTAGAATGTAATAACTCAAGTATGCATGATATAATCAATGTCAGGGGTCCCCAAGCCCCAGGCTGCAGACCGGTACTTGTCCATGGCCCGTTAGGAAAGGGGCCACAGAGCAGGAAGCGAGTGATGGGCCAGTAAGCAAAGCTTCATCTGCCCGCTCCCCGTTGCTCACATTACCACCTGAACCCCACCCCCAGTCCATGGAAAAATTGTCTTCCACGGAACCTGTCCCTGGTGCCAAAACGTTTGGGGACGGCTGATCTATGTAATCTATACAAGAGCAATGAAAAAAATAGTATAACAATTAACAGAGGAAAAGATGAAAAATATATTTGATTAATCCAACAAATGAAAGAAAGGAGAATAAAAAGAATATAAAACAGAGTAAAATAGAAAACAAATGGTAAAGTCATATCTGTAAACCTACTATAGCAGTAATTGCATTGGAAGTAAATGAACTAAATACTCCACGTAGAAGAGTGAGATTGTAAGACTGGATAAAAATGCAAACTCAACTATATGCTGCTCACAAAGTATAAAGGATGCAAATATTCAAGGACATAGAAAGGTTAAAAGTAAATGGATAGGGAAAGATAAGCTTAAGAACACTAAGTGAAAGAAAGCTGTTATAGCTTTACTGATATCAGACAAAGTAGACCTGTAAGTTGAGAGGCATTATTAGAGATAAGAGGGCTACTTCATAATTGTAAGGGAGCAATCCAACAGGAAGGAGGCTATCACAGTAATCCATGTCAGAGATGATGATGAATTGGACTACAAAGACAACTGTAGATGTAAGATGAAGTAGTCAAATTCTGGATACATACTGTGGGTAGGTGCTAATAGGATTGACATTGGATAAGGGATATGAAAAAAAGTGAGGTATCAAGGATGATTTCAAGGTTTTTGTCTTGAATAGCTTGATGAAAGGCTATGCTGTTTTCTGAAATGGGCACATTTATTGAAATGTGGGGTTAGGAAAGAGAAATAAAACTTTTGGCCAAATGGAACAGGATTTGGAAAAGCAGCAGTAATCCAATTTTGGTCATATAGAGCAGTGCTGTTGAGAAGGAATTTGGACACACAAATCTCTAATCTGGTGTAACAACTCCCTCATTTTACAGATGAAGATATTGAGGCTTCAAAACTTGCTTGTAATTACACAGCAAGTAGACGGCAGAACCAGAACTAAAATCCAGATCTTTTGGACTCAATCTAGAATCCCAAACCATACTGTATGCAATTTCTAGAGATATATCACATGGAATAACAATAATTGTTAAAATGTATTGAGTACATATACTATATGCCAGGTATTGTGCTAAATACTTGATACTTTTAAACTCTTTTTTTATAGCCTAGTGAGGTAGATACTATTATCATCCCCATTTTTACAGGTAAGAAAACTGAGCTTTTGAGGTTGAGTAACTTCCCCAAGGTCACACAATTGGTGAAACCAGTTAAATAACCTGGGAGTTCAACTCTTGTACCCATGTTCTTAACCATTATGCTTTGCCTTTTCCTGATATGGTAGAAAACAGATACTCAGATTGTGCTGTGTCCCATTTCACTTCCTTGATTCTTTCATGTGTTTATAGTTGGTTTACACATAGACTATTTAATTTTTTTTGGCCTCCTGTTTTTCCTTTAGATTTTGAATTTGACTGAAGAGTTCATTTCCATCCAGTTACATTTAGGGAACTTACTGATACTTACGTAAGGCTCTTCTTCTAAGACCCAAGATCATGCTTTATCAGGATGCAGTAATGGCTTCTGAAATTTCAGCAGCTGTAACTGCTGTCTTTTTGGAACAAAGGAGTAGTTAGAAATCATTTGTGGTAGTAAAAGCCTCCTCTCTTTTTCTGACATAAGAGCCTTTGTGTTTTTGTTGACCTCTGAAAATTACAGAGAAAATAAAGTGAAACCAGCAGAAAATAAAAAAAATTCAGAAAACCCAACGCCTCAACCAAATTACCTCCCCAACCAAAACTGAAAATTCCTCAGAGGAAGGGGGCTTTTTTTTTTTTTATCTTTAATCTAAGGGCAGTGTAAAAGCCTAGGTAGTCTCTGGGACGACTTTAATCAACTTAATGCAGCCTGTACACTTCAGGCTTTGGGCTAGTTCAAAGAGACACTCAGATGTGAGCCAGTGAGTGAATGCTTTCTTGGGGCATTGGACGAAAACCAGCTCTGTATGATAAGACGAGAGGTCCAAGAGGCGTCAGTGATGTGGTCCATTTTGGCTTGATGCAGTCTGGAAATGGGTTGTTACTAAAGGTGCAGTGGCAGAAGCCAGCTGGTCCCTCCATCTAGCGTAATTTCCTTTACAAGGTGCTTGTGAGAAAAAAAATTGCACGGTGATAGACCTTCGTTAGTTCAAAGGTTTTTACCTCTTTATTCTAAAGCCCCATTGTGAATTCACAGGACTTAAAATATGTATTGTTGTCCCTTTCATTTTATCATTCTAAAAGAAATCAAAAGACAAAACTTTTTTCTCTCCGATGAACTTGTCTGTTTGAAATCGTAGGGTGTTTGTACATACAGCCTCCTAAATCTTTGTGATTTCAGTGGGAGTTGGTGAGGCATTGTTCTTCCTTAGAGTTGCAAGAAACTTTTGCAAAAACATACTTGCTATCCCTTTCCTTTCAGTAATTACAGTTTAGTTTATTGTAAAATGAAACAGAGAAAACTGCAACTACATTTTTTTAAAAGATCTGAAGATCTTTTAAAAGATCACCCCCTTCCTTTTCAATTAAAGTCGAGTAGTTTGTCTTGCTATAATCTCAACCCTTGAGTATTTCTATCCACTTTTGCTTTAACAAAACTTCTGGCTAAATCAAACAGGATTTAGCATAGATATTGTGTGCTAGTAAACATGAAGATTTTAGCTGTACAACTAAAATAATACTTTGATGAACAATACTAATTGCTGTTTGCTATTATTAGCCTGAGGAAGTTTTCCTGAAGGCACGGTATTTCATATTGTGAATTGCTTGCTCCCTGGAGTCTCTGTGTACCATATTTTCTGCCACACAATCCATACTTTAAAGTCTTTTACCCATTAAATACAGTTTAAAGTATAATTTCAGCACCTGACAGTTTATAAAAAAGGAGAAATTCTCATTTAAAAAGAAATACTGGGAAAACAGAATAATCTCTTACCAATACAAAAACATTGGTGACACTACCCAGTTTCCCAAAGAAATATTTTGTTCATCATCTCCTGAAATGTGAATCAAAACACTTATGACAGGTGAATGAAGAGAGAAAAATTAAGGTATGGGCACATACAAAAGCAGCATTAATAATTCAGGTAAATAAAATTTGTATACAAAAGAAAACTGTCAAGGTGTTTTTGCAAGTACAGGACATTTAGGCAACAGGAAAATGAGTTGAAGTTTGAATGTTTTACATTCCACATGAGGGCTTTATATAGTTTGAATTTTCTTCTTGATTCCATTGTTCAGCAAACATGTTTACTGTGACCTATAATCTTTCCTAGGTTAAATGAATTGGAGTTTTTCTTTTATTGACATTGCAGCAGTTTTAAGTATTAACTACAGGTAGACTGTAAACTGTTATTTAATATTTTACAATTTATTTATATTAACCTTAGTTGGTTGAAAACCATTACTTCCTTACTTGAGCCATTTACACTAATTTTGTCATATCTCATTGTTAGTGCCTCTCAGTGGGCTTCTCTATGTATGTGGTTGCTTTAATTTTTAAGACAGCATGAAAACATTATTCACCAAAGGTATTTTTAAGATGGAACTTAGGAGAGCAAGTTACATCGACAAGAATCAAAAAATGCATTGAGAAGAATCACTGTTTTCAAGGAAGACCTTATTTTAGGCTGGAGGAGTTGTCATTACCTTCATGAGAATGATACCTGGTTTTTCTAGTTTGCTTCATTTATTCAACAAATATTTACTGAGACCTCATCATTTACCTGGAACTGTGATAGAATTCAAAGATAAGACAATAAAAGAGATAATATAAAGAGGTTCATAATCAGAGTAGTGGTACCAAGTGAAATGACAGTAAGGAATAATGAGAGTTAAGTAGAGGAGGGGACAAAAGCACTTCAGGAAGAGGGAACAGCATGGGCTCCACGTTTTGAAATTGGGAGCCTGCAGGTGTTTGGAGTGGCAGGTTTGTGTTGTTGAGGAGTAAGGGAAAGAAAGAGCGGAGAGGTGGCAGATGAGGCAGGCAGGGGCCAGATCACAGTTATATGACAAGAAGATGAAGAACTATTGAAGGATTTTAAGCAGGGAAATGGCTGATCACATCGGGGCTATTGAGAGATCACCTTGGCAGTTGTGTGGAATATAGGTTCAAGAGATACTGGCTGCAGAGTTAGTAAGAAGGATATTAGCGCAATCTGAAGGAGGTATGATCACCGTGTTAATTAAAGTAGAGGGGATGGCTGGTTCGGTATAGATTGTGAGCAATTTAGGAGGTAGAATTGATATCATTTGGTGACTGGAGGTAGGAGGTAAGGGAAAAGTTGGAGTCTTGTGTTAACTTCCAGGTTTCTGACTCAACATGAGGTATGGTCAAATCAGGCAGTTTAGGAACAGAAACATGTTGGATGGTGGTGGTAGTTGTGCGTGAGATGGCCAGACCAGGAGCTTAGATTTAGACTTGTTGAATTTTAACTTAGAGAACTCTAGGTCTAGGATATAGATTTGGGAATATTTTATTTCTAATAATAGCTAATGCTTCAGATAAAGATATACAACTTCTAAAAACATGTTTCAGTATTTTGTTTGTTTTTTAAATAGGAAAATACATACATGTGGTAAACAAATCAATCACGTGTATACAATAGAAAACATCTTCCTCCCATCCTAGACCCACAATTCCTCCCTCCAGACGTTGCTATTGTTAACAATTTTCAGAAGTGCACTCAACATTTTCTTTCCAAGTACAAGCATAGATATGAGTGTGTGTGTACAAATATGTGTGTGTATAAATATACATATTTTAAATAGAAATGGCAGTATATTATATTTACTCTTCTGCACATTATTTGTTTTTACTCTTCAGTATTATCTTGGAGATCATTCCATATCAACACATATAGATCTACTTCATTCTTTTTAATGGTTGTATAGTATTCCATTTTATGAATGGACCTAATTTCTTAACTCATTTTTTAAAATTTATTTATTTATTTTTGGCTGTGTTGGGTCTTCATTGCTGCGCGTGGGCTTTCTCTAGTTGTGGCGAGCAGGGGCTACTCTTTGTTGTGGTGCGCAGGCTTATTGCGGTGGCTTCTCTTGTTGCGGAGCACAGACTCTAGGGTGCATAGGCTTCAGTAGTTGTGGCACGTGGGCTCAGTAGTTGTGGCTCATGGGCTCTAGAGCACAGGCTCAGTAGTTGTGGCACAAGGGTTTAGTTGCTTCATGGCATGTAAGATCTTCCTGGACCAGGACTCGAACCCATGTCCCCTGCATTGGCAGGTGGATTCTTAACCACTGCACCACCAGGGAAGTCCTTAAATCATTTTTAAATGGATGGTTTTTTTAACTTTTTTCTTCCAGTTTTTATGATACACAATGCTTCAGTGAACATCTTTGCACATATAGCCTCGTATTTTTGCAAGTAAATTGCTAATGAAATTGCTGAGGGTTAAATTCCTGAGGGTTAAATTGCTGTGAAACGTACAGTCAAATTGCTTTCCAAAGAGGATACACCAATTTACATTCTGAGGGAATGGTATATGAGTGAGTCTGTTACCCTATATTCTAGCCAATATTAGGTACTATGACATATTCGGAGCTTTGCCAATCCTGTAGTGAGTAATTGCATGTAATTTAAAGTCACTTGGCAGTTCTAAGCCCATGAGCACAGCTTGTTACTGTTACTTCCCTGGAGAGAGATTGGTTTACTGGAGAGCCTCTAGTGTCAGTGTCTTTAGGACTTTCCTCTTGGACTAGTCAGACTCTAGTGGGGTTACAAAGATGCCTACAATCTTCTGCCTGGAGGGTGAATGCCTGACTTCCAGTGTTCTGAGAGCCAAGGAGATAAGTCTATTTTAAGTACAGCACTCCTGTACTGTGCTAAACTGGACCTGGTGTCTCCAGATCAAGGACCCTGTTACCAACCCTGTTCCCTTCCCCCCCACCCAAGAATGAATGTCATCTTTTTTCCTAGATGAGAGAGGGGCAGGAGTCGAGGAGGAGATGCAGGGATCCGAATGCTTCTTAAAAAAATGTTTCAGACAATCCTTCTTATTTGTAGTCACTTTCCCCACTTCACCTTCACTTACAGAAGGACCTGGAATTCTAATTCTCTATCATTGCAGGGATGCTGCTTTATAAATTTTGTTGGTTCACTGCTTTCCTTACCACTAGTTTAAGAGTCAGTGTTGTGGCGTCTGCTAACTCATTTACCATTCTCGGTTTATTTACCAGTTTCCAAAAATATTGCCACCTTTCCTGATTACCTTATCGCACTTAAAATAAGTGATTTTTTTGTTTTGTAAATAAGATCGTCTATACCAATTTTTTCAGATTCCACATATATGGGTTAATATATATTTTTCTCTTTCTGACTTACTTCACTCTGTATGACAGTCTCTAGGTCCATCCATGTCTATAGATAACTATTGAGAACCTACTATATAGCACAGGGAACTCTACTCAGTGCTCTGTGGTGACCTAAATGAGAAGGAAATCCAAAAAAGAGAGGATATATGTATACGTGTAGCTGATTCACTTGGCTGTACAGTATAAACTAACACAATATTGTAAAGCAACTCTACTCCAATAAAAAAAAATAAGTGATTTTTCTGGAGGGAGCAAAAGTGGTAGGTGTACATTCAGTCTGACATTTTATTTGTTAGTCTACTTAATCCCTCTAACTTTCAAATTCCTCATCTGTGGAAAGGGATAATAGTAGTATTTACCTCAATTGTGAGGACTGAATTGAGATAGTATAGGGAAAGAACAAACCAGTTCTCAGTAAATATAGACTCGTAGTATAGAGTTATCACCTATATGACTAGCTCCCCTCCCACACCTGTGAATAAATTATATCTTTTTTTCCTGCCTGAGTGTCATAGACAGCCATTATCAATGGGTTGGGGCAATTGCTGTTTTTACTATGGGTGATGGGCAAGAGATTAATCTCAGAGACAGAATGACACTACTTAAAACACTGCCCTGCTTCTCTTGATTTGGAGCAGATTTGTGTGTCTTGATCTCTTTACTGGAGAGATGATAAAGTGATGAACTGACTCTTTTATTGGGAATTCCAAAATGTTAGTATGTCACTATGTGTAGGTCTTCCCTTTTGGGCTAGTTGGAAATTTCTAATGTTCTACTTGGGAATGGAAGCCTGTTGCTAGGCCTTGGAGAGCTGGACAGATTAAAGGTACAGTGGACCTTGTTTTCCACGGTGCAGATTTGAGCAGAGGCCCAGATCTTTGTCATGTCACTCCTGTCTTCAGCTATGTCAGTGTTCCTGAGTCTGGGAGCTCTCGGGTTCAACCTTGCTGAGGAGAAAAACCTCTTATCTTCTGCTGGGGTGGGAGGGAGCAGTTTCATGACGCTGTGGGCTATAGGAGGAGTTCTGGGAATTGAACCCCTTTTAAATCAATGCCTCTCAAACTTTAATGTGTTTACAAATCACCTGGGAATCTAGTTCAAGTATAGGCCCTGATTCAGTAGGTCTGGAGTGGGGCCTCGAATCCTGCATTTCTAACAAGCTTTCGAGAGGTCTTTGTGACTGGTCCATAGACTTTGAAGAACAAAGCTTTATATAGACTATCCTTTCAATTTTCCTGGCGCCTTGAACTTGGCTTTCCTGGGGTTCTGGTGGCAAGTTGGTTTTTGTTAGTTTTTCCCTCTATAGGCTCAGGCTTCAGTTTTCTGCTTTGCGAGAATGACCACTTGTTCATATACAAGTGAGATAGAAAGAGCTCTCTCTTCTGTTTTTGTCTCCTTTTCTGTTTTCTTTGTCTTTGTGGGTTTCATAGCTTTTGGTTCCTCTTTTGTAATTTTACTAGGGTGTTTGAGGGAGCAGAGCTAAACACAGGAGTTTAAGTTGCCACATTCTCTGAAATCAATTCAGACAATTACAGGTGTCTAAAAAGCATTTTCTGGTTGTAAAATTCTATAGACTTCGGTTAAGTGATTATTTGTTGAGCTACCAGGAGGGAATGGTCAAAGGTCCCTCTCCACTCTTGTTCCATCAAGTATATAACTAGTATCCTTCAGGTATAGAACTGGGTTGCTACAACACCTTGAAAAATAGGAAGAGGGAGAAAATGCACAAGAAGTATGAATGTAGTGAATTTGGGTAATTATGGATTCATCAATAGCTGGTTTACTGTTGTAGAATTATGGGAATTTTTCCACCTTGAATGTTGGAATAATACATCTT
This sequence comes from Grampus griseus, assembly GCF_964374135.1. Classification (NCBI taxonomy): domain Eukaryota; kingdom Metazoa; phylum Chordata; class Mammalia; order Artiodactyla; family Delphinidae; genus Grampus; species Grampus griseus. The sequence goes on from NC_139017.1 coordinate 103,826,419, forward strand.
TAATTCTGATTGAATTTAAGACTGGAGGTTTGGCTATGAGTAGATAGCATCAGAGAAAGAACCACAGGATATAAGCTGTAAAAGATTATATCTGTTATCAACTATCTATCCATCCAGATATACGTGTAAATGGATATATATCCCCTCGATATATAAATCCATATCTTCCAGAATTTATTTACACATATGAAAGCAAATATAAATTATATTCTTATTTTTCTCTCTTTTTTTTTACACAAAAGATAGCTGTTATATATACTGTTCTATATGTTTTTTTTTTTTTTCCATAGCAGTGTTTGGTATACATCCTCATTCTTTTTTGTAGTTGCATACTATTCCAGAATATGAATATATCAAAGTTAATTTATCCCATCCTCTATTGAATATCTGATATCTGAGTTGTTTCCAATCTTTCGCTCTTACAAGTGTTGCTGAAATCTATGTATTTCAAATATATGTTGATAGATTTTTAGTATAAAATTTTTTTAAGTAAATAAAATGTGGATTTAATACAAAGTTCCTGATTTACTGAAAAACATTGGCTAAAAATACTTCATTTCTTTTACTGCTGCGATAAAGTGATTTTACAGTTAGTAACATATAACTTTCAGGAATGACAAATTTGGTACTTAAAAAATATTTAGGTTAAAAAAAACCCTGTCACTTCTACTAAGTAATTTTTTTTTAACATCTTTATTGGAGTATAATTGCTTTACAATGGTGTGTTAGTTTCCGCTTTATAACAAAGTGAATCAGTTATACATACACATATGTTCCCATATCTCTTCCCTCTTGCGTATCCCTCCCTCCCACCCTCCCTATCCCACCCCTCCAGGCGGTCACAAAGCACTGAGCTGATCTCCCTGTGCTATGCGGCTGCTTCCCACTAGCTATCTACCTTACGTTTGGTAGTGTATATATGTCCATGCCTCTCTCTCGCTTTGTCACAGCTTACCCTTCCCCCTCCCCATATCCTCAACTCCATTCTCTACTAAGTCTGTGTCTTTATTCCTGTGTTACCCCTAGGTTCTTCATGACATTTTTTTTTCTTAAATTCCATATATATGTGTTAGCATACGGTATTTGTCTTTCTCTTTCTGTCTTACTTCACTCTGTATGACAGACTCTAGGTCTATCCACCTCATTACAAATAGTTCAATTTCATTTCTTTTTATGGCTGAGTAATATTCCATTGTATATATGTGCCACATCTTCTTTATCCATTCATCTGATGATGGACACTTAGGTTGTGTCCATCTCCAGGCTATTTTAAATAGAGCTGCAATGAACATTTTGGTACATGACTCTTTTTGAATTTTGGTTTTCTCAGGGTATATGCCCAGTAGTGGGATTGCTGGGTCATATGGTAGTTCTATTTGTAGTTTTTTAAGGAACCTCCATACTGTTCTACCCAGTGGCTGTATCAATTTACATTCCCACCAACAGTGCAAGAGGGTTCCCTTTTCTCCACACCCTCTCCAGCATTTATTGTTTCTAGATTTTTTGATGATGGCCATTCTGACTGGTGTGAGATGATATCTCATTGTAGTTTTGATTTGCATTTCTCTAATGATTAATGATGTTGAGCATTCTTTCATGTGTTTGTTGGCAGGCTGTATATCTTCTTTGGAGAAATGTCTATTTAGGGCTTCTGCCCATTATTGGATTGGATTGTTTGCTTTTTTGTTATTGAGCTACATGAGCTGCTTATAATTTTTGGAGATTAATCCTTTGTCAGTTGCTTCATTTGCAAATATTTTCTCCCATTCTGAGGGTTGTCTTTTGGTCTTGTTTATGGTTTCCTTTGCTGTGCAAAAGCTTTTAAGTTTCATTAGGTCCCATTTGTTTATTTCCATTTCCCTAGGAGGTGGGTCAAAAAGGATCTTGCTGTGATTTATGTCAGAGTGTTCTGCCTACATTTTCCTCTAAGAGTTTGATAGTTTCTGGCCTTACATTTAGGTCTTTAATCCATTTTGAGTTTATTTTTGTGTATGGTGTTAGGGAGTGATCTAATCTCATACATTTACATGTACCTGACTAGTTTTCCCAGCACCACTTATTGAAGAGGCTGTCCTTTCTCCACTGTACATTCCTGCCTCCTTTATCAAAGATAAGGTGACGATATGTGCATGGGTTTATCTCTGGGCTTTCTATCCTGTTCCATAGTTCTTTCTGTTTTTGTGCCAGTACCATACTGTCTTGATTACTGTAGCTTTGTAGTATAGTCTGAAGTCAGGGAGCCTGATTCCTCCAGCTCCGTTTTTCGTTCTCAAGATTGCTTTGGCTATTCGGGGTCTTCTGTGTTTCCATACAAATTGTGAAATTTTTTGTTCTAGTCCTGTGAAAAATGCCAGTGGTAATTTGATAGGGATTGCATTGAATCTGTAGATTGCTTTGGGTGGTAGAGTCATTTTCACAATGTTGATTCTTCCACTCCAAGGACATGGTATATCTCTCCATCTATTTGTATCATCTTTAATTTCTTTCATCATTGTCTTATAATTTTCTGCATACAGGTCTTTAGTCTCCTTAGGTAGGTTTATTCCTAGATATTTTATTCTTTTTGTTGCAATGGTAAGTGGGAATGTTTTCTTGATTTCACTTTCAGATGTTTCATCATTAGTGTATAGGAATGCCAGAGATTTCTGTGCATTAATTTTGTATCCTGCTACTTTACCAAATTCATTGATTAGCTCTAGTAGTTTTCTGGTAGCATCTTTAGGATTCTCTATGTATAGTATCATGTCATCTGCAAACAGTGACAGCTTTACTTCTTCTTTTCCGATTTGGATTCCTTTTATTTCCTTTTCTTCTCTGATTGCTCTGGTTACAACTTCCAAAACTATGTTGAATAAGAGTGGTGAGAGTGGGCAACCTTGTCTTGCTCCTGATCTTAGTGGAAATGCTTTCAGTTTCTCACCATTGAGGATGATGTTGGCTGTGGGTTTGTCATATATGGCCTTAATTTTGTTGAGGAAAGTTCCCTCTATGCCTACTTTCTGCAGGGTTTTTATCATAAATGGGTGTTGAATTTTGTCGAAACCTTTCTCTGCATCTATTGAGATGATCATATGGTTTTTCTCCTTCAGTTTGTTAATATGGTTTATCACATTGATTGATTTGCGTATATTGAAGAATCCTTGCATTCCTGGAATAAACCCCACTTGATCATGGTGTATGATCCTTTTAATGTGCTGTTGGATTCTGTTAGCTAGTATTTTGTTGAGGATTTTTGCATCTATGTTCATCAGTGATATTGGCCTGTAGTTTTCTTTCTTTGTGACATCCTTGTCTGGTTTTGGTATCAAGGTGATGGTGGCCTCGTAGAATGAATTTGGGAGTGTTCCTCCCTCTGCTATATTTTGGAAGAGTTTGAGGATAGGTGTTAGCTCTTTTCTAAATGTTTGATAGAATTCACCTGTGAAGCCATCTGGTCCTGGGCTTTTGTTTGTTGGAAGATTTTTAATCACAGTTTCAATTTCAGTGCTTGTGATTGGTCTGTTCATATTTTCTATTTCTTCCTGGATCAGTCTTGGAAGGTTGTGCATTTCTAAGAATTTGTCCATTTCTTCCAGATTGTCCATTTTATTGGCATAGAGTTGCTTGTAGTAATCTCTCATGATCTTTTGTATTTCTGCAGTGTCAGTTGTTACTTCTCCTTTCTCATTTCTAATTCTATTGGTTTGAGTCTTCTCCCTTTTTTTCTTGATGAGTCTGGCTAATGGTTTATCAATTTTGCTTATCTTCTCAAAGTACCAGCTTTTAGTTTTATTGATCTTTGCTATCGTTTCCTTCATTTCTTTTTCATTTATTTCTGATCTGATTTTTATGATTTCTTTCCTTCTGCTAGCTTTGGGGTGTTTTTGTTCTTCTTTCTCTAATTGATTTAGGTGCAAGATTAGGTTGTTTATTCGAGATGTTTCCTGTTTCTTAAGGTAGGATTTTATTGCTATAAATTTCCCTCTTAGTACTGCTTTTGCTGCATCCCATAGATTATGGGTCGTTGTGTCTCCATTGTCATTTGTTTCTAGGTATTTTTTTTATTTCCTCTTTGATTTCTTCAGTGATCACTTCGTTATTAAGTAGTGTATTGTTTAGCCTCCAGGTGTTTGTATTTTTTATAGATCTTTGCCTGTAATTGATATCTAGTCTCATAGCGTTGCGGTCAGAAAAGATACTTGATACAATTTCAATTTTCTTAAATTTACCAAGGCTTGATTTGTGACTCAAGATATGATCTATCCTGGAGAATGTTCCATGAGCACTTGAGAAAAATGTGTATTCTGTTGTTTTTGGATGGAATGTCCTATAAATATCAATTAAGTCTATCTTGTTTAATGTATCATTTAAAGCTTGTGTTTCCTTAGTTATTTTCATTTTGGATGATCTTTCCACTGGTGAAAGTGGGGTGTTTAAGTCCCCTACTATGAATGTGTTACTGTCGATTTCCCCTTTTATGGCTGTTAGTATTTGCCTTATGTATTGAGGTGCTCCTATGTTGGGTGCATATTTACAATTGTTATATCTTCTTCTTGGATCGATCCCTTGATCATTATGTAGTGTCCTTCTTTGTCTCTTCTAATAGTCTTTAATTTAAAGTCTATTTTGTCTGATATGAGAATTGCTATTCCAGCTTTCTTTTGGTTTCCATTTGCATGAAATATCTTTTTCCATCCCCTTACTTTCAGTCTGTATGTGTCTCTAGGTCTGAAGTGGGTCTCTTGTAGACAGCATATATATGGGTCTTGTTTTTGTATCCATTCAGCCAATTTGTGTCTTTTGGTGAGAGCATTGAGTCCATTTACATTTAAGGTAATTATCGATATGTATGTTCCTATTCCCATTTTCTTAATTGTGTTGGGTTCATTATTGTAGTTCTTTTCCTTCTCTTCTGTTTCTTCCCTAGAGAAGTTCCTTTAGCAGTTGTTGTAAAGCTGGTTTGGTGGTGCTGAACTCTCTCAGCTTTTGCTCGTCTGTAAAGGTTTTAATTTCTCCATCAAATTTGAACGAGATCCTTGCTGGGTAGAGTAATCTTGGTTGCAGTTTTTTCTTCTTCATCACTTTAAATATGTCCTGCCAGTCCCTTCTGGCTTGCAGAGTTTCTGCTGAAAGATCAGCTGTTAACCTTATGGGGATTCCCTTGTGTGTTATTTGTTGTTTTTCCCTTGCTGCTTTTAATATGTTTTCTTTGTATTTAATTTTTGACAGTTTGATTAATATGTGTCTTGGCGTATTTCTTCTTAGAATTATCCTGTACGGGACTCTCTGTGCTTCCTGGACTTGATTAACTATTTCCTTTCCCATATTAGGGACGTTTTCAACTATAATTTCTTCAAATATTTTCTCAGTCCCGTTCTTTTTCTCTTCTTCTTCTGGAACCCCTATAATTCTAATGTTGGTGCCTTTAATGTTGTCCCAGAGGTCTCTGAGACTGTCCTCAGTTCTTTTCATTCTTTTTTCTTTATTCTGCTCTGGAGTACTTATTTCCACTATTTTATCTTCCAGGTCACTTATCCGTTCTTCAGCCTCAGTTATTCTACTATTGATCCCATCTAGAGTATTTTTAATGTCATTTATTGTGTTGTTCATCATTGTTTGTTTCATCTTTAGTTCTTCTAGGTCCTTGTTACATGTTTCTTGCATTTTGTCTATTCTATTTCCAAGATTCTGGATCATCTTTACTATCATTATTCTGAATTCTTTTTCAGGTAGACTGCCTATTTCCTCTTCATTTGTTAGGTCTGGTGGGTTTTTATCTTGCTCCTTCATCTGCTGTGTGGTTTTCTGTCTTCTCATTTTGCTTATCTTACTATGTTTGGGGTCTCCTTTTTGCAGGCTGCAGGTTCGTAGTTCCCATTGTTTTTGGTGTCTGTCCCCAGTGGCTAAGGTTGGTTCAGTGGGTTGTGTAGGCTTCCTGGTGGAGGGGACTAGTGCCTGTGTTCTGGTGGATGAGGCTGGATCTTGTCTTTCTGGTGGGCATGTCCACATCTGGTGATGTGTTTTGGGGTTTCTGTGGACTTATTATGATTTTAGACAGCCTCTCTGCTAATGGGTGTGGTTGTGTTCCTGTCTTGCTAGTTGTTTGACATAGGATGTCCAGCACTGTAGCTTGCTGGTCGTTGAGTGAAGCTGGGTGCTGGTGTTGAGATGGAGATCTCTGGGAGATTTTCGCCATTTGATATTACGTGGAGCTGGGAGGTCTCTTGTAGACCAGTGTCCTGAAGTTGGCTCTCCCACCTCAGAGGCACAGCACTGACTGGTGGCTGTAGAACCAAGAGCCTTTCATCCACACGGCTCAGAATAAAAGGGAGAAAAAGTAGAAAGAAAGAATTAGTAGAAGAAGAAAGAAAGAAGGAAAGAAAGAAAGAAAGAAAGAAAGAAGGGAGGGAGAGAGGGAGGGAGGAAGGAAGGAGGGAAGGAAAAAACGAAAGAAAGAAGATAAAGTGAAATAAAGTAAGATAAAATATAATAAAGTTATTTAAATAAAAAATAATTATTAAGAGAAAAAAAAGAAGAAAAATTAAGAAAAAACAACAAAAAAACGGACAGATAGAACCCTAGGACAAATGGTGGAAGCAAAGCTATACAGACAAAATCTCACACAGAAGCATAAACATACACACTCACAAAAAGAGGAAAAGGGGAAAAAGTCATAAATCTTCCTCTCAAAGTCCACCTCCTCAGTTTGGGATGATTCATTGTATTCATGTATTCCACAGATGCAGGGTACATCAAGTTGATTGTGGAGCTTTAATCCGCTGCTTCTGAGGCTGCTGGGAGAGATTTCCCTTTCTCTTCTGTGTTCTCACAGCTCACAGGGGCTCAGCTTTGGATTTGGCCCCGCCTCTGCGTGTAGGTCGCTGGAGGGCATCTGTTCTTCGCTCAGACAGGACGGGGTTAAAGGAGCCACTGATTCGGGGGCTCTGGCGCACTCAGACCGGGGGGTGGGAGGGGCACTGCGTGCGGGGCGGGCCTGCGGCGGCAGAGGCGGCGTGACGTTGAACCAGCCTGAGGCGTGCCGTGCGTTCTTCCGGGGGAGTTGTACCTGGATCCCGGGACCCTGGCAGTGGCGGGCTGCACAGGCTCCCCGGAAGGAGAGTGTGGATAGTGACCTGTGCTCGCACACAGGCTTCTTGGTGGCAGCAGCAGCAGCCTTAGCGTCTCCCGCCCATCTCTGGGGTCTGCGCTTTTAGCCGCGGCTCGCGCCTGTCTCTGGAGCTCCTTTAAGCAGCGCTGTTAATCCCCTCTCCTCGCGCACCAGGAAACAAAGAGGGAAGAAAAAGTCTCTTGCCTCTTCGGCAGGTCCAGACTTTTCCCCGGACTCCCTCCCGGCTAGCTGCGGCGCACCAACCCCCGGCAGGCTGTGCTCACGCCGCCAACCCCAGTCCTCTCCCGGCGCTCCGACCGAAGCCCGAGCCTCAGCTCCCAGCCCCGCCCACCCTGGCAGGTGAGCAGACAAGCCTCTCGGTCTGGTGAGTGCCGGTCGGCACCGATCCTCTGTGCGGGAATCTCTCTGCTTTTTCCTTCGCACCCCTGTTGCTGTGCTCTTCTCCGCGGCTCCGAAGCTTTCCCCCTCCGCCACCCGCAGTCTCCACCCGCGAAGGGGCTTCCTAGTGTGTGGAAATCTTTCCTCCTTCACAGCTCCCTCCCACTGGTGCAGGTCCCGTCCCTATCCTTTTGTCTCTGTTTATTCTTTTTTCTTTTGCCCTACCCAGGTACGTGGGGGGTTTCTTGCCTTTTGGGAGGTCTGAGGTCTTCTGCCAGCGTTCAGTAGGTGTTCTGTAGGAGTTGTTCCACGTGTAGATGTATTTCTGGTGTATCTGTGGGGAGGAAGGTGATCTCTGTGTCTTACTCTTCCGCCATCTTCCCGGAGGCTCTTCTTTGCCAGTTTTTCTACTAGATTTTTAAAAATAGACTTCTTGGAACTCTTTATATGTTAGGGAGATATGGCACACACCCTAAGGTGATCTTATTGAGTGATGCCCTTGTATAATTCCCTCTTCTTGAATGAGGGAAGAACCTGTGACTTGCTTTTAACCAAGAGAATATGTCTTAAGTGAAGTGATTTTGCAGATCTAGTTAAAGTTAGTAACTACTTGACTTTAAGTTAATCAAAAGGGAGATTATCCCTTTGGGTGGGCCTGACCTAATCAGGTGATTCCTTTAAAAGGCAGTCTAGAGGGCTTCCCTGGTGGCGCAGTGGTTGGGAGTCCGCCTGCCGATGCAGGGGACGTGGGTTCGTGCCCCGGTCTGGGAGGATCCCACATGCCGTGGAGAGGCTGGGCCCGTGAGCCATGGCTGCTGGGCCTGCGCATCCGGAGCCTGTGCTCGACAACGGGAGAGGCCACAACAATGAGAGGCCTACCTACCGCAAAAAAAAAAAAAAAAAAAGGCAGTCTAGAGGTCAGAGACTAGAAGCAGCAGAGACTTGCTCTCTCTGATGCTGGTGTTGAAAAAGTAAGATGCCATGAATTCTGCTAACCACATGAGGGAGTTTGCAAGCAGATCCTTCCCTAGTCAAACCTCAGATGAGAACAGAGCCTTCAGGTTTTGAGTCATAATTAGAAAGACCTTCCCTATTCTAAGATTATAAAAAATTTCCCCATGTCTTCTTCTAGAACTTCTGAGATTTTATTTTTGTACATTTAGAAAATCTTTGATCTATTTGGAATTTAATTTGGTTTAAGGTGTGAGGTATGGATAAAAGTTTGCTTTTTTTCAGATGGCTACCTGTATATTTCAATACTCCTTATTTAGTGGTCCAACTTTACACCTTTCTAGTCTGACAAGCTACTTTTTTCACAAATTCTCTTATATATTTGGATTATTGATAGCATTATTTCTTGAATAAAATTTGGTACATTATATCTTTTAACTTTTTTTAGGGGGCATTATTTCTTAGGATTCAGGAATTTTAATTGCTCATTTTTGTATCTCTATGGCTTAGTCTGCTGTTTGGAATATAGTAGTTACTCAGTAAAGGCTTGTTGAATGAGTGATTAATGCTGTTCATACAATGCACAATGTGTGCTTCCTATAAGCAGTTGAACATACGCACACGCATATAAACACATACACACATACAGTGAGAAAAAGCGGTTAGCCTTTGTATGCTCAATTCCTCTCCCACAATCACTGTATAGGTAACTCATGGTACCTCTGTGGGTTGGAGAAAGGGGTGGGGAAAGAGAAAAATTCCTCCCCATGGAAACTAAAGAGTTGAGCAGTAGGTAACTTCCATCCCCCCTAATAATACAAATAATTATTAACTGACTTCAGTCATGTCTGTTTTGCTTTCTCTCAACTGCAGGGTGGGTATAAACACATAGCTATATACTTCATTTCTCTTTGGTTCTACTTGTCAAGATATAATCATAAGTCTACAGATATGCATTGACTATGACTCTATAGATTCATTTGTAGGGATGGGGCTTGAGTCCAGAATCATAATTTCTTGAATTAAAATTCAGCTGCCGACTAAGGAAGGTTAACACTGAGCAAAAACATTCCTCAGATTACATTCTGCACTGTACGATTTTCCATGTGAATTTTCTGAAATAGAAATTCGATGAACAAATGACAGCATTTACACAATGTGGTCTTTGGAGAATAGTTTCCTTCAGCGCTTGATCTTCCTAATAGCCAGATAGGCCTGCATTTCAGCACTGCATGGGACAGAGTGAAGGAAGTTACTTCCATCCACTGCTGACACACACCTAAGCCATGTCCTTTGACTTGGACTTGCCTTTGTTGGTAATACTGATATTCTGATCTCTATCTCTTGTTTGGCTCTCAGTTGGTTCAGAACTAGGGCTGAGAAAAGGATTCTATTTAATGGGCTTCCTCAAGCCTTATCAGTGTTTAATCTGAATTACTTTAATTGTATTCTTCTGATCTTCTCTCTACACTCCATACGTTGGAATTACTTAATTCAACCGATTTTGTTTTAACATATTATGTTTTAGCTTAATGCTAAGTATTTAAAATAGAGGTAACTGACTACTTTTACTGATGGTAGTGTGTTTAATGTAGCTTAATATCTTTATATACTCATTGAAGGCAGCACATATGTATACAGGTTCATTCAGTATTTTCAGAAAATGAGCAGAGCCCGTGAAATTCATTAAATATTACCACAATAAGAAAAAAGGGACAAACCACAAGAGAAAAACAATCTGTACATGAGAGTTCACTGCAAACTAGACTGTTTCAGTGTTTATAAATATTCGTCTATAGAGAGAAGTACGTGTATTATTAATAATTATGCATTAGTGCCTCATTAGTAGGAGGTTACATCCATGCTGTTTCTTTTTCCTCTAGTGTATTTCTGATAAGTTAACATTTTTAAAGTCTTATTTAAAATGTAATAAAAACAGAGGAGAGAGTGTGTATATATATTCAAGAGTAGATCATCTGTAATTCCTTCAGCTGTGTGAAGAAACATGGTCCATGGCTTCTGAGCCTACAGAGATGTAAAATATTGCCTTCCTAATCCAGAATCAGAACTTAATCACTTGAAAAATGACAGGCAGGTCAAATCAGAACAGACTTTTATTGTATTGACATTGTATTCTTGATTCCATTATATACATTTAAATTCTAGATCCCTAAATACGTTTTTTTAAAAGGGACTGTTTCCAGACTAGCACTCCCAGAAATACCCTTACTATGTACTTTGTGGGTACATTCGAATCGCAAAATCAACAGACATTTTTCATTCTTATCTGATCTTTCTGTCAAATTTTATGTAGTTGGCCAAGTTCTCCTTTTTGATGTCCTGTATGCCTCTGGCTTCTATGTAATGCATATTATTGTTTTCCTTCAATCTCTCTGACTGCTGTCTCTCCATTTCTTCTGTGAGATCCTTTTTATTTTCTTTGCCTGTCCCTAACATATTCCCCTGGATTCCATTTTTTTCTTTTCACTGCTCTTCTCACATTCATATTCTCCCTGGATGATCTTCTTGAATCTCATGATTTCAGTTAGCATCATCTTATGCTGATGATTCGTACACCTACGTTTCTGCTCTACATGTAGTCTGTGAATGCCATTTCCAACTCTATCTACAAGTCTCATAGGTACTCAGAACTTAACTAAAGACCAACTGGAATTGCCCATTTCTTCATTCTGTCTTAGATGATGGCATCACCATTTAGTTACCGAAGCAAGAAACTTGGAAGTTTTCCTTGACAGCTTTCATTACATCCTCTCCCATGTCCATTCAGACATCAAACTCTGGCAAATTTACCTCTCACTATGCTCACAAATCTATCCCATTCTTTGGGTCTATCTTACCACTTCCCTAGGTGAAGCTCTAATAATAAAGTACTTGAACCATTGCAACTGACTTTTCACTAAGACTTATAAAGAATGGGAGGATTACAAAAATTTAGAAAAGGAGTTCATGGAATGGGTAGCCAGAAAGAATGACAAAAATCCATTATCATAAGTATCCTTCCAGACTTTCACCCATACATTTGCAGCGAAAACATTTATGCATGTGTGTGTGTGTATCAGTTAGGATACTCAACTCAAACCTAGCTCACACTACCTCAGACAAAAAGGGAGGGAATTTATTGGCTTTTATAATCAAACCGCAGAGAGGACAGGGATGTATCTATGTCTTAAGGATTACTGGAACCATAGTCGTCAGTGTCACTAAGACTTTCCATTTTTAAACCTCTGTTTCTCCATTTCTTCTACAAGACCGCAAAGTACCATATCTGGCAACATTCAGGCCTCATATCTTTCTTCCTTAGCATCAATGAGTTAGTGGAAATGTCTTGCCCCTGATGCCTAAAGAATTCTGGGAATAGGCTATGATTGGATTGGCGTGGGTCAATCTCTGTGGCTGGGAAGGTGGTATTATCAGGTACCATGGAAGCTCTTACTAAGATCACATGTTTGAAATTTGGGGAAAACATTTTTCATAAGAAGTAGGGAAGGAGTATTTAGCAGGCAGTTTTATGTACTTTATATATATACAGTTAACCCTCATGGCAAGCTAAAAATTTCTTTACATTAAAAAGAATCTTTTTAAAATGGAAATAAAAAGCACACCTAACAAAAATGCTAGGTGCTAAATTTTAAAACCTTAGAGATCAGTGTGTTCACTTGGGCTGCCAGGTTAACTTGTACAGTTTCTTGGAATAAACTTCTTTCATCTGTTAGTTGTCAGTATCCCTGTTTTTTTATTTTGTTTTGGTTGCAGAGAATTGATTCACACATTTAAGTGGTTGCGAATAGTAACAGTTCTTTTTAAAGCTCCCTTGCAAACTCAAGATACTCTACAACTAACAGCTGACTGTAGCTGTCATCTACCACTCCTGATTTCTATTTTGTGTTCAACAAAACTGCTGTTTGTAATCATTGATTGAGTTCATATTAAGTAAATGTTCTACATTTTAATTTATAAAATAATGTATGCTGAAAATATTGCTTTCAGATTTTTTTTTAAAATAAGATTTTGTTTGAAAGGATTCTACTGCTAAAAATTTGAAAACCAGTATATTAGAGCAGGGGTCAGCAAAGTTTCAGTAAAGGGCCATAGATTAAATATTTTAGGTTTTGTGGGCCATATGATCTCAGTTGCAACCACTCACCTCTTCCACTGTAGTGTGAAAGTAGCAATAGACAACACATAAATGAACTATGGAACTGTGTTCCAATAAAACTTTATTTACAAGAACAGGTGGCAGACTGGATTTGGCTTGTGGGCTGGGCTGTAGTTTGCCAACCCCTGTATTAGAGCTATTGCTATAAATGGATAGATTCAACTATCCACACTAGTTACATAGTTACCTTTAGTGAAGAGGACCGATGAGTTGCCCTCTCATTCTGTATTAACAGTTACTTTCAAAAGGGGTCTTTTAAAACAGTTCTGATTTTAGTAATGGTAACTTGCCAGTAGCTTAGTTGAAATTAAGTGTTTTGTCACATTGTTTTGAAATCCATCAACTTTAAATTAGCCCAAATATACAACTTTTTATATGTTCCTTAACATAAAATAATCCGGAAGAGTTTACATGCCATATATTAGATGATAATTCTTTTTTATGGTGGAGATTTACTCATTAACTAATCCTTACTTCTGATCTCATTTGCTAGACTAAGTGAAGAGTTTAAACTTGGTGTACTAATTTAATCTTCCAAATTGACGTTTCTTTTTCTTTTGCTCACAGTAGCTTGGATCATCTGAAAAAGGGCCTGAATAAATGTATCATTTGTCACTAGCTAAAAACTGTCATCATTATCTTGATTAATCAAATGCTGCTCTTAAAGATGGATTGAAACATAAAATAGCCAGCCTGGTTCCACATAATGAAGAGATTAATTTGACACAGAAGACAACCAATTTAGTATTGCTCAATAATCATGCTTTATTTAGAAAGCCTTCAATTAGTATAATTTTCCTTGATGTACTATTTTTTATCTTTCTAACAAAAAGCCATGATTTCCTCAAGTTAATCTGTTTTCCTTAAAACATAAAAGGATATTTATCTCAGCACTCTTAAATTCTAAAATGTGAAACTCTGTCTTATGAGGAAAGAGGAAATTAATGATGGATTAAAAACCTTACAGTGGAGTTCTTTATTTTAAGAAATTGCTTATTTTCTCTTTGTAGCATGATTAGGAGTATGGTAGTAGAAGCCACAGCGAGAGAGACCCTCAAGGCCTCTGTTCTTCCTTCTTTTGGATGAGATTAAAATGGCCTAAATACACATACAGAGATGTAAATTATGCACTAACTTGCAAAGAAGTTAATTAGTTTTTACTGCTTTTTTGTGTATGTGATGATTGGGAGAGGTTTTTGGCCAAGTTAAAAGAATATTAAGTCACAGTATTAGTTTTCTATATATGATTGATACTTAAAGCAATGGAGAGAGGTGTATTCATGAGGTTTATATGGCCTGTGGACTTTTAATCACCCCATATTGTGTAGTATTTCTTATTATGATGGGAAGAAACAGCAGCAAACATTTCATTAACTAACTTAGGGCTAATGATGCTTTCTGGACATCGTGTCTACTGTGAATGAGAGGTTCAATTTGATGTTTAAAGAGTTCTGAACTGGATTAGATTTCAAATGCTAGACTTGAGGAATTTTTAAAAATAGGGCAATGTTTCATTAATAGTTCATGGAAATTTACCATTTGAAAGACTGAGCTGATGTGTTTTAGGACCTATTATGAGTTATTAGATAACAACCCATTTATGGATTTGACAGATTGCTGAAATAGATTTTGTTTTGTTTCTTGTTTTTTTTTGTGAGGAGGGGCCTTGGCAGAATGCTGTGTGTGTGTGTGTGAAGTGTGTGAATGGTTGGTGTTTCTGCCTAAGTGTTCCAGCCTCCTGATGCTGGTAGAAGCTTTATTGGATTCCAGGGAACTTTAAACGTGGATAGGGAGACCCCATGTAGGTGATAGCCCAACTAGATTTTCCTGGTTCTGCAATTCATCTTGCACGCTTCCTCCCATCAGTGAAGTAGGATAACAATCCAATGAAAAGTAGTTATTAAATATTCCTTAGGTACCTAGTATTGTGGTCCACACTAATGTTTGCTTAATGATCTGAGTGTATCTTCTCTCTCCACAAGACAGGAGGCCTTGAGGCTGTTTGGGATTGGATCCATAATAGAAGTGGTCAGAATTTTGCTTGTTGCTGATTTGAAGGAGAGTACGTAAAGAACAAACATTTCAAAACTGTTTAATGGATTTTAGGAACTTGTTTCCCAAGAGGATAATCCAGGCCTAGGAGCCAGGGCTATTGTGTTCTGGTCCTACTGCCACCAGTAAGGAGTTGTGTCACCTTGGGCAAGTTTCCTCACTCTTTCAGAGGTTGGAAAAGTATAGATTTATTGCTCAGATAGAGAGTGGGCAACATGAGAGGACAACATGAGAAGAATACATTAATATTTTAATAGTGTTCAGAAGCATAAGCATAAATAGTTGTAGAAAATATGCACTTGAGGGAAAAATAAGTTTATCGTTGAGAACCAATTGCCATGAAGCTGAGAGAATCTGTTAGGATTGATGGCTTGACCTTCACCCCACCTATATATTTTCCATTTCTTAAAAGCATAAACATCTCTTCCTCCCTTTTCCTGCTGCCCTTTCTCCTGATTACAAAAGAGAGATATTCCTTTTGTAAATTTAAAAAATACAGAAAATTAGGAGGAAGAAGTGAAAACAGTTTTACTACCCAGAAAGAAAGCCCTTAAGATTTTAATATAACTTTATGGTTTCTTTCCTTTGTATGTGTATGTATGTATAAGCATAATTGGAATCATGCTGAATATAGTATTTCCAGCATATTATTTTAATAATATACTGTGAATATTTTCTCACACTGGGTATTCTTCTAAAATATAATTTAAAATAAATGCATAGTATTCCTGAACGTAAACCTTGCTCAAAATATTTTCTTTGCCATTACAAAATGTTCTTTGCCCAAAAAATTGTAAAATATAGAAAGATAGAAAGAAGAAAAATAAAATCAATGATAATTCTCTTACCCAAATAAATCAGTCTTTTCTTTCAGTCTGTTTTTTATGCATATTCACTAAATTTATTTGTTTTCTGTGTTTTTGTTTAATAATATGACATATTACATATTTTCCTATGTTATTAAAATTTATCTTACACATCATTAATATTAAAATGTATAAAGTTTTGTATTGTATAATTAATATTTGTAATTAATATTTCTGTGAGATTATATATATAATATATGCAATTACATTTTATAGTTCATGCACTTAACATTTATTGAGAGCCTGTTATGTGATAGATGCTTGCCATACACATGTGATCAGAGTAGATGGTACAAATTATGAATGATAGTATATATTCTTTCGTAATCTTTTTGTTTCCATTACCAATATATCTTTCTGTGTGAGCTAATACTTTGATCCTGTCATTGTGAATAGCTGCATTGTAGTCTAATTGTATCATCATTTGTTTCACTAATTTACCATTGGTACCTATTTGGATTGTTGCCAATTTTCCCCTAAGAGTATTGTGATGAATATTCTTATGGTCAGGTCTTTTTACACATTCATAATTATTTCCCTATAACAATTTCCTAGAGTTTAATATCTTGATTAAAGGGCATACATATTTGTAAGGGCATATATATTTTTAAGATTTCTGGTATCTACAAACAAAATGCTACTCAAAGAGGTTGTACCAATTTTCACTCCTAACAGCAATGTAAGAGGTCCATTTCCTGGCCAAAAAAAGGCATATCATTGGTGTTTTAATTTTCATGCCTTGGTTTTATGCCAGAAAGTTCCCCCTCCTTCCATCACTCCTAGATTATGTATAGTTAAAATTTACATGATTTCATTTAACATTTTTAATTCTTCTTTTTTTAAACAAACAAGCCAATTTACTTGTTTATTTAATCTTTGGCCACACTATGCGACATGCGGTATCTTAATTCCCTGACCAGGGATTGAACCTGTGCCCCCTGCACTGGGAGCATGGAGTCTTAACCACTGGACCGCCAGGGAAGTTCCTAAATTTTTTTTTTTTAAGAGTAGATATATTTATTAACAATTGCCAAAAAAGTGGAAAATACAAAAGAAAACAAATATTCACTGGCTGGTGAATGGATAAACAAACTATACTACATTTACTCAATGGAATATTGCTCAGCAATAGAAAGTAAAGAAATACAGGTATTTTTGGCAACATACATGAATCTCAAAAGCACTAGACTAAGTAAAAGAAGCAGATTCATATACAGACTACATATTGTATGATTATATTTATATTACATTCTCACAAATGCAAAACTACAGGGGTGGAGAACAGCATTACCCGGGAATGGGGCTAAGGATAGGGAATTGACTATGAAAGGGAACATGGGAACTCTCTGGTGTGATGGGAAAATTCTGTATCTTGATAACTTGATAATAAAGGAGGTTACAAAATTGTGTGCCTTGTAAAACTTCACAGAAATGCACAGCTAAAGTGGTGGATTTTATTGTATGCAAATTGTACTTAAATAAAATTGGCTAAAAAGTAATCTGTGAGTGGAATGAGATTGAGTGGGGAAATTTATGAAACAAGATTCGACATTAGTTGATCATTGTGGAAGGTAAATGAAAGGATGCACCATTATTCTGCTCTGTCTACATTTTTATGTTTATATATGTAGTTTTTAAATAAAATCTGCAAATACATTTTAGTCTTAAGGAACTGTTTTTTAAAATTAAAGATAAAAATGACAGGGAAGTACAGTATAAGTCAATTTACTGAAAATAGTTAATGACAAATAAAGAATTACCATTAAGAATTACAGGGAGATATAAGTTGTTGTTAAGTTTTGGGTTGAATGGTAAGTTCAAGTGTATGTATTTAGGTTTGTTTTTTTTTTTGACCCCACCTCGCGTGGCTTGCGGAATCTTAGTTCCCGGACCAGCGACTGGACCCGTGTCCTCGGCAGTGAAAGTGTGGAGTCCTAACCACTGGACCACAAGGGAATTCCCTGTATTTAGTTTTTATTTTAAAAAAATAACATTAAAAAGTACCACACATGTAGCAGTGATGATGGTGTGTCATGAATTAAAGTTGACAACAAATCCAATTTTACACTGAGGTTTTCAAACATGCACTATAATTTTTCTCCCCTGATCAAAAAACTTCAGTGGCTTCTGATCACATTCAGTGTAAAAACCAAAGTTTCTTCAAGGTCCTACGTGATCTAGGCCCTAGCTAACTCTGATTTTACCTACTGTTTCTTAATTCTCTTCATCACATGCTGGCCTCTTTGCTATTCTTCAAACATACCAAGCCACCTTGTCATCTTAAACCTTGCTGCACATGCTGCCTGAAACTTTCTTTATGTAAGCCAATGGCTTCTTCACTTCCTTCTGATCTCTATTCAGATGTCTCATTATCAATGAGGACTTCCCTGAGCACACTATACAAAATAGCACAAATACGTGAAAAACACATTTTTGCAATGTCACTCATCTTCTTGACTTTATCAACTCCCACTTTATTAACTAAAATTCTACCTACAATTCCTTTACCTGCCAATCAAAAATTTACCCCATTGAGATTAATTTACCATCTGCCTTAACAAAAATAATGACAAGGAATTAATTATTGTTATTAAATCTTCTGGTCCAATGGTAGTAGCTTAACCTCAATACACAACTGTCTCTGGTACTTTTTTTTTTTTTAAACATCTATATTGGAGTATAATTGCTTTACAATGGTATGTTAGGTTCTGCTTTATAATAAAGTGAATCAGCTATACATATACATATGTTCCCATATCTCTTCCCTCTTACATCTCCCTCCCTCCCACCCTCCCTATCCCACCTCTCTAGGTGGTCACAAAGCACCGAGCTGATCTCCCTGTGCTATGTGGCTGCTTCCCACTAGCTATCTATTTTACATTTGGTAGTGTATATATGTCCATGCCACTCTCTCACTTCGTCCCAGCTTACCCTTCCCCCTCCCCATGTCCTCAAGTCCATTCTCTACCTCTGCGTCTTTATTCCTGTCCTTCCCATCAGTGCTTCAGAACCTTTTTTTTTAGATTCCGTATGTATGTGTTAGCATACAGTATTTGTTTTTCTCTTTCTGACTTAACTTCACTCTGTATGACAGACTCTAGTTCCATCCACCTCACTACAAATAACTCAATTTGGTTCCTTTTTATGGCTGAGCAATATTCCATTGTATATATGTGCCACATCTTCTTTATCCATTCATCTGTCAATGGACACTTAGGTTGCTTCCATGTCCTGGCTATTGTAAATAGAGCTGCAATGAATATTGTGGTACATGACTCCTTTTGAATTATGGTTTATGCTCAGTAGTGAGATTGCTGGGTCATATGGTAGTTCTATTTGTAGTTTTTTAAGGAACCTCCATACTGTTCTCCATAGTGGCTGTATCAATTTATATTGCCACCAACAGTGCAAGATGGTTCCCTTTTCTCCACACCCTCTCCAGCATTTATTGTTTGTAGATTTTTTGATGATGGCCATTCTGACTGGTGTGAGGTGATACCTCATTGTAGTTTTGATTTGCATTTCTCTAATGATTAATGATGTGGAGTATCCTTTCATGTGTTTGTTGGCAATCTGTATATCTTCTTTGGAGAAATGTCTATTTAGGGCTTCTGCCCATTTTTGGATTGGGTTCTTTGGTTTTTTGTTATTGAGCTGCATGAGCTGCTTGTAAATTTTGGAGATTAATCCTTTGTCAGTTGCTTCATTTGCAAATATTTTCTCCCATTTTGAGAGTTTTCTTTTTGTCTTTTTTATGGCTTCCTTTGCTGTGCAAAAGCTTTTAAGTTTCATTAGGTCCCATTTGTTCATTTTTGTTTTTATTTCCATTTCTCTAGGAGGTGGGTCAAAAAGGATCTTGCTGTGATTTAGGTCATGAGTGTTCTGCCTATGTTTTCCTCTAAGAGTTTGATAGTGTCTGGCCTTACATTTAGGTCTTTAATCCATTTTGAGTTTATTTTTGTGTATGGTGTTAGGGAGTGCTCTAATTTCATTCTTTTACATGTAGCTGTCCAGTTTTCCCAGCACCACTTATTAAAGAAGCTGTCTTTTCTCCATTGTATATTCTTGCCTCCTTTATCAAAAATAAGGTAACCATATGTGTGTGGGTTTATCTCTGGGATTTCTATCTTGTTCCATTGATCTGTATTTCTGTTTTCCTGCCAGTACCATACTGTCTTGATTACTGTACTTTGGAGTATAGTCTGAAGTCTGGGAACCTGATTCCTCGAGCTCCAGTTTTCTTTCTCAAGATTGCTTTGGCTATTTGGGTTCTTTTGTGTTTCCATACAAACTGAAATTTTTTGTTCTAGTTCTGTGAAAAATGCCATTGGTCATTTGACAGGGCCTGCATTGAATCTGTAGATTGCTTTGGGTAGTTTAGTCATTTTCACAATGTTGATTCTTCCAATCCAATAACATGGTATATCTCACCATCTGTTTGTATCATCTTTAATTTCTTTCATCAGTGTCTTCTAGTTTTCTGCATACAGATCTTTTGTCTCCTTAGGTAGATTTATTCCTAGGTATTTTACTCTTTTTTGTTGCAGTGGTAAATGTGAGTGTTTCCTTAACTTCTATTTCAGATTTTTCATCATTAGTGTATAAGAATGAAAGAGATTTCTGTGCATTAATTTTATATCCTGCTACTTTACCAAATTCATTGATTAGCTCTATAGTTTTCTGGTAGCATCTTTAGGATTCTCTATGTATAGTATTTTGTCATCTTCAAACAGTGACAGCTTTACTTCTTTTCCGATTTGTATTCCTTTTATTTCTTTTTCTTCTCTGATTGCTCTGGTTACAACTTCCAAAACTATGTTGAATATTAGTTGTGAAAGTGGACAACCTTGTCTTGTTCCTGATCTTAGAGGAAATGCTTTCACTTTTTCACCATTGAGAACGATGTTTGCTGTGTGTTTGTCATATATGGCCTTTGTTGTGTTGAGGTAAGTTCCCTCTATGCCTACTTTCTGGAGGGTTTTTATCATAAATAGTTGTTGAATTTTGTTGAAAGCTTTTTCCGTATCTATTGAGATGATCATATGCTTTTTCTCCTTCAATTTGTTAATATGGTGTATCACATTGACTGATTTGCATATATGAAGAATCCTTGCATTCCTGGGATAAACCACACTTGATCATGGTGTATGATCCTCTTAATGTGCTGTTGGAATCTGTTTGCTAGTATTTTGTTGAGGATTTTTACATCTATGTTCATCAGTGATATTGGCCTCTAGTTTTCTTTCTTTGTGATGTCTTTGGTTTTGGTATCAGGGTGATGGTGGCCTCGTAGAATGAGTTTGTTCCTCCCTCTGCTATATTTTGGAAAAGGTTGAGAAGGACAGGTGTTAGCTCTTTTCTCAGTGTTTGATAGAATTTGCCTGTGAAGCCATCTGGTTGTGGGCTTTTGTTTGTTAGATGATTTTTAATTTTATTTATTTATTTTTTTCTCGGTACGCGGGCCTCTCACTGTTGTAGCCTCTCCCGTTGCGGAGCACAGGCTCCGGACGCACAGGCTCAGCGGCCATGGCCCACAGGCCCAGCCGCTGCGCGGCATGTGGGATCCTCCTGGACCGGGGCACGAACCCGTGTCCCCTGCATCGGCAGGCGGACTCTCAACCACTGCGCCACCAGGGAAGCCCTGTTAGATGATTTTTAATCACAGTCCCAATTTCAGTGCTTGTGATTGTCTGTTTATATTTTCTGTTTCTTCATGGTTCAGTCTCAGAAGGTTGTGCTTTTCTAAGAGTTTGTCCATTTCTTCCAGGTTGTCCATTTTATTGGCATATAGTTGCTTGTAATAATCTCTCACGATCCTTTGTATTTCTGCAGTGTCAGTTGTTACTCCTCCTTTTTCATTTCTAATTCTATTGATTTGAGTTTTCTCCCTTTTTTTCCTGATGAGTCTGGCTAATGGTTTATCAATTTTGTTAATCTTCTCAAAGAACCAGCTTTTAGTTTCATTGATCTTTGCTATTGTTTCCTTCATTTCTTTTTCATTTATTTCTGATCTGATCTTTATGATTTCTTCTGCTAACTTTGGGTTTTTTTTTTTTCTTTCTCTAATTGCCTTAGGTGTAAGGTTAGGTTGTTTATTTGAGATGTCTCCAGTTTCTTGAGGTAGGATTGTATTGCTTTAAACTTCCCTATTAGAACTGCTTTTGCTGCATCCCGTAGGTTTTGGGTAGTTGTGTTTTCAGTGTCATTTGTTTCTAGGTATTTTTTGATTTCTTCTTTGATTTCTTCAGTGATCTCTTGGTTATTTAGTCGTGTATTGTTTACCCTCCATGTGTTTGTATTTTTTATAGACTTTTTCCCTGTAATTGATATCTAGTCTCATAGCCTTGTGGTTGGAAAAGATACTTGATATCATTTCAATTTTCTTAAATTTACCAGAGCTTGATTTGTGACCCAGGATATGATCTATCCTGGAGAATGTTCCATGAGCACTTGAGAAGGAAGTGTATTCTGTTTTTTTTGGATGGAATGTCCTATAAATATCAATTAAGTCCCTCGTGTTTAATGTATCATTTAAAGTTTGTGTTTCCTTATTTATTTTCATTTTGGATGATCTTTCCATTGGTGAAAGTGAGGTGTTAAAGTCCCCTGCTATGGTTGTGTTACTGTCGATTTCTCCTTTTATGGCTGTTAGCATTTACCTTATGTATTGAGGTGCTCCGATCTTGGGTTCACAAATATTTACAATTGTTATATCTTCTTCTTGGATTGATCGATTGATCATTATGTAGTGTCCTTCTTTGTCTCTTTTAATAGTGTTTATTTTAAAGTCTATTTTGTCTGATATGAGAATTGCTCTTCCAGCTTTCTTTCGATTTCCATTTGCATGGATATCTTTTTCCATCCCCACTTTCAGTGTGTATGTGTCCCTAGGTTTGAAGTGGGTCTCTTGTAGACAGCATGTATACGGGTCTTGTTTTTATATCCATTCAGCCAGTCTGTGTCTTTTGGTTGGAGCAGTTAATCCATTTACATTTAAGGTAATTATTGATATGTATGCTCCTATTACCATTTTCTTAATTTTTTGGGGTTTGTTATTGTAGGTCTTTTGCTTCTCGTGTTTCCTGCCTAGAGAAGTTCCTTTAGCATTTGTTGTAAAGCTGGTTTGGTGGTGCTGAATTCTGTTAGCTATTGCTTGTGTGTAAAGGTTTTAATTTCTCCATCAAATCTGAATGAGATCCTTGCTGTGTAGAGTAATCTTGGTTGTAGGTTTTTCCCTTTCATCATGTTAAATATGTCATGCCTCTCCCTTCTGGCTTGCAGAGTTTCTGCTGAAAGATCAGCTGTTAACCTTATGAGGATTCCCTTATATGTAATTTGTTGTTTTTCCCTTGCTGCTTTTAATATTTTTTCTTTGTATTTAATTTTTGATAGTTTGATTAATATGTGTCTTGGCATGTTTCTCCTTGGATGTATCCTGTATGGGACTCTCTGTGCTTCCTGGACTTGATTAACTATTTCCTTTCCCATATTAGGGAAGTTTTGAACTATAATCTCTTCAAATATTTTCTCAGTCCCTTTGTTTTTCTCTTCTTCTTCTGGGACCCCTATAATTCGAATGTTGGTGCGTTTAATTTTCTCCCAGAGGTCTCTGAGACTGTCCTCAATTCTTTTCATTCATTTTTCTTTTTTCTGGTCTGTGGTAGTTATTTCCACTATTTTATCTTCCAGGTCACTTATCCGTGCTTCTGCTTCAGTTATTCTGCTATTGATTCCTTGTAGAGAATTTTAAATTTCATTTATTGTGCTGTTTATCATTGTTTGTTTGCTCTGTAGTTCTTCTAGGTCCTTGTTAAACATTTCTTGTATTTTCTCCATTCTGTTTCCAAGATTTTGGATCATCTTTACTCTCATTACTCCGAATTCTTTTTCACATAGACTGCCTATTTCCTCTTCATTTTTTTGGTCTGGTGGGTTTTTACCTTGCTCCTTCATCTGCTGTGTGTTTCTCTGCCTTCTCACTTTGCTTAACTTAGTGTGTTTGGGGTCTCCTTTTTGCAGGCTGCAGGTTCGTAGTTCCCGTTGTTTTTGGTGTCTGATCCCAGTGGCTAAGGTTTGTTCAGTGGGTTGTGTAGGCTTCCTGGTGGAGGGGACTTGTGCCTGTGTTCTGGTGAATGAGGCTGGATCTTGTCTTTCTGGTGGGCAGGACTGTGTCCAGTGGTGTGTTTTGGGGTGTCTGTGGCCTTATTATGATTTTAGGAAGCCTCTCAGCTAATGGGTGGTGGTGTGTTCCTGTCTTGCTAGTTGTTTGGCATAGAGTGTCCAGCACTGTTGCTTGCTGGTTGTTGAGTGGAGATGGGTCTTAGTGTTGAGATAGAGATCTCTGGGAGAGCTTTCACCGTTTGATATTACACGGAGCCGGGAGGTCTCTGGTGGACCAATATCCTGAACTCAGCTCTCCCACCTCAGAGGCACAGGCATGACACCCGGCCAGAGCACCAAGACCCTGTCAGCCACATGGCTCCAAAACCAGAACTCCACACTCCAGAGGCCCCCCTTTGGAGGTGCTCCCTCTCCCCTTCCGTGTGTAAGTTCTCCTAAAATTTTTAATTCTTAATCTAAGTGAAACTTATTTCTTTTGTTGAATAACAATGTAAGAATCAACTTTTTTTCCCTCCTAAATAGCTAACCGGTGATCTCCGCACCATTTATTGAGTAATTTATCCTTTCCACACTTATTTGAAGTGCCATATTTGTATATGCTTGGATGTATTGATGGGGTTTCAGGGCCATTCTTTTTTATTTACTGTACAGGTTTTTTGTTCATTTTAATATCTAGCAGCACAAAATACTCCTTCCTTTTAAAAAACTTTTCAGTGTTTTTTTGGATTTACCTTTTTATTCTGTCAGATACATTCTTTCTCTTTTGTACATTCAGATATGTTCTCCGTTTATCTTTTTAATCTCAGTAGTTATTTAAAAGGGTGTTTTAAACTGCCAGTCAGATCATCTTTTTTTCCCTCTTCTCTTATTAATTTTCTAACTGTAGATCATGTGTTAGAAATTTTGGCTTTTATATTTTAAATTCCATGAAAGTTTCTTTGAGGACTTAATATATAGTCAACTTTTATGAATGTTTCATTAGTTTTTGAAATGAAGGTATTGTCTGTTGCTATGAAAGTCTCATATAAAAGTATTAAATCACACTTTTAAAATGTATTATTCAAATACCCTATTTTATAAATTTATTTTTGTTCCATTTCATCCGTCAGTTTCTGAGTGAGGTATGTTAAAGCCTCTCTGTATAATTGAGAATTTGTCAAATTATCCTTTCATTTTTACTTTTATTTCAGTTTTATTATGTTGTTAGGTACATAATGGTTCACAACAATTTTATATTCTTGATAATTATAGTCTTTGACATGTCTTGAATTTTGAGTTTGAATTGTGTATTGTCAGATATGGCCACTCTTACTTTTGTTTTAGCATTTTCCTTGTTTATTTCTGTTGCTTCATTGTTTTTATTCATAATGAAAATCTGCAAAAAGTTTTCAGAGTCAAATATTATTAAAAAGATTATACGAAACAACTTTAGTACCTATTTTTCCCTTGCTGCCACTCTCCAAAGATACCCACTTTCATTTCTTTTGGCTATTTCTTCTGGTATTTACCCCCAGGTTTCTAAATAATGTGCTTATATGGTTGTTGACTTATTATTATATGAGAAAAAAGAACTTCTCTCTATCCTCCCAATATAGTTATACCATAATTTTTGGTAAATAAATTTTCAGTATTTACTTCACAAGTAGCTAACAACACAGCTAACATTTACTGAATACTTAATATGAGCCAGGCATACCTTTAAGTGCTTATATTCGTGAATTAATTCTGTCATCACAATAATTCTAGTGGGTATGTACTATTATTTATTTATTCATTTTATAACTGGGAGAACTAAGGTTCTGAGTAACTTTATTATGACTATATAAGTATTTTCACTGTTGAGCCAAAGAAGAAACTATGATTATATTTCCCTTGTTATTCAACTTTTTTGTTTTCTCGCAGTTTATAATTGCCTTGTTTTAAGATTTGCTTTATTTGTTTCATCACTAATTCTCCCCCCAAAGCAAATGTAGAATCTCTTTAAATATTATTTTCCTCATGGTCAAAAAATAATAGGTAACCAGTCAGGCCTCCCCTCCCACTCATCCATTATGGAATCTTATATCCTCTTGCTCCAATCTAGAAGTACTATTTTCTAAGCCTGCACCCTTGTGTTAGATTCCTTATACCCTAATTCCTGAGTTTTCTCCTTTCTTGCTCCTGTGCTTTGATGGAATTCATTCTCCAGTAGTTTCCTGATAAATGGTACAGAAGAGATACCTTTTTTTGAGATTTGTTTTTCTGTTGCTCTTATTTAATGGAAGGAAAGGTTTTCCATGGGTATATAGTTACTTTACGTTATGCATATCCTGCTTGGGTGTAGAATTCTGATTTGGAAATAATTTTCTAACAGAATTTTGAAAGCATTGACTTATTTCTTTCTAGTTTTTAATATTGCACTTGAGAAGCCTGATATCATTTTATTTTCTAACCTTTGTATTTAACTTCCCTCTGTGGAAGATCTTATGGCCATTTTTATTCCAGTACAGTGATAATTTCATGATGATTCTGGGCATATTTTTCTCATTTATGATTGTGGGCCTTTTTAATATAGAGTTTTATATCCTTATGTTCTGAGAAAATTTCGTGTATTATTTCTTTGATAAGTTTCTCTTCACTCTCTTCTCTATTTTTTCTTTTTTTCTGGCACTCTTAGATATTCACTTGACTGTTATCCATTATTTTATTGTTTTGTTCTACTTTCAGGGAGATTTCATGAACTTTATCTTTTGACCCTTTTACTGATTTAAAAAAACATTTCTGCTCTCAAACTTTTTAATTTTAAGAGCTCTTTTGTGATCTTTGAATGCTCCTTATAAAATATTATTTTGGCTTTGTTTCAGTGATAAAACATCTCTTATCTCTCAGAGTAACTGTTTACTTAAAAAAAAAAAGCTCTTCTTAACATTGTTTATTTCATCTAAATTGCCCTCTCCCACTCCTGTTATTATGTTTTAGTCTCTTAACTTTTCTCAAACATTTGTTGATTTTTGGTTGTGCAGTCCCACTAAAGCATGAAGGTAACTGGAAACTTCACTTTTGGGTATTTATGTGACTGGGACTTGTAGCTTAGTGGCTTCACCACAGAGTCACATTGATTTGGTGACACTGATTTTTCACTGGGATACCCAAGTGTGAGAATCTGTAGTTCTTTTGTCTTAAGCTAGTCAATACTCCAAGAAAGGGATCCCCCATCTCCTTTCTGTAGTTTTAAATCTGACTGCCAAAGTTCTGGGTTTTGGACCTTAGCGTTTCGGTACATAGACTTTCATTTAGTTTTCTTATTTTCAGTCCGATGACTCCTCCCCTGTGAATACATTGGACGCCACTGGAAAATCCAGGATAATCTCGCCATCTCCAAATCCTTAACATACTCGTATCTGCAAACTCCCTTTTTCCATGTAAGGTCCTGGGGATTAGGATGTGAATGGCATTTGGGAAACCATTATTCTGCTTAACACTCAATGGCTAGGATCGTTGTACAATGCTCCTTGTCTCTCATTGTGGCCTTTAAATTACCTGGAGACTCTCCCATTTCTCTGCCCAGCACCAAGTCCAGGAATCTCCTCCGTCAGAATTCCAGCTTTGGAAATCTGTTCTCATGACTCTATGCAGGGGGCAGATTTCTCTTTATGCTGGTGCTCTGTGCTTCTAATCTTTTCAGTTCCTGTATTGGGTCAGAGAGACTAGATGGGAGGGTCAGCACTTCATGCTTCATTACAAACTTTAAAGCCAATTCCTAGCTGCCGACTTGTCTTTGACCCTTGTTCTTCCAACAGTCTCTCACTGATAAAATACGGAGGAGGAAGTTGCAAAAGCTACTTTGTAATAACCATTTGGGTTATTACACAGGAAGAGCAACGCAACTCAAGTTTTATGAGAACATTTTAGTACACAGGCCCTGCTCTCTGTTGGAACATCTCCTGCCTTGTGGGAGGGAGCCATGGGGTTTGACCATGTAGACTGCATTGAAAGGGTATATTAACATGTCTTTCTGAAATAAGTGTTCTGGAAGCCACAGATTCTCAATACCTGTTAGTCTTCTGCCAAGAATAGCCATCATGACATAGAAATAGACCCCTTTTCAGAGTTACTAAAGCTAAAAGACTTCTGTGTCTCATTGCTTGGGATTCAAGTGTTGTATATGATTTTGCGGTACCCACAGCACAGGTGACTGTGTTTGCAGCTGTTCCTGTGGCAGTGAAAATAAGGACAAATAGCAGAGGAGAAGCCTTACTCTATTGTCTTAGTCAGCCTTTTCTCGATGGCTTTATAGTCTCCAGAAATTTCCCCTTGTTTTGATTGGCAGGTGGCACCTCTCCTCTGCTTCTGGCATTGCAGTAGATTGTTAAAAAAAACTTTATTCTGTAAGTTTTGGATTTTGGGGAGAAGAGGTAAACATGTCATTTATCAGCCACCCAGAATAGGAATATTCAGTCCCCTCCTTTTTTTTTAAGAATAGTGAGCATAGTTATGAGAGCTGTTAAGAGTAGTAAACATCCACCATAAACAAGACCAAAAGACAACCCTCAGAATGGGAGAAAATATTTGCAAATGAAACAACCGACAAAGGATTAATCTCCAAAATTTACAAGCAGCTCATGCAGCTCAATAACAAAAAAACAAACAACCCAATCCAAAAATGGGCAGAAGACCTAAATAGACATTTCTCCAAAGAAGATATACAGACTGCCAACAAACACATGAAAGGATGCTCAACATCATTAATCATTAGAGAAATGCAAATCAAAACTACAATGAGATATCATCTCACACCAGTCAGAATGGCCATCATCAAAAAATCTAGAAACAATAAATGCTGGAGAGGGTGTGGAGAAAAGGGAACACTCTCGCACTGCTGGTGGGAATGTGAATTGGTTCAGCCGCTATGGAGAACAGTATGGAGGTTCC
This sequence comes from Grampus griseus, assembly GCF_964374135.1. Taxonomy (NCBI): domain Eukaryota; kingdom Metazoa; phylum Chordata; class Mammalia; order Artiodactyla; family Delphinidae; genus Grampus; species Grampus griseus. Next base: position 103,854,983 of record NC_139017.1, read on the forward strand.
TTAAAACTACAAATAGAACTACCATATGACCCAGCAATCCCACTACTGGGCATATACCCTGAGAAAACCAAAATTCAAAAAGAGTCATGTACCAAAATGTTCATTGCAGCTCTATTTAAAATAGCCCAGAGATGGAAACAACCTAAATGCCCATCATCGGATGAATGGATAAAGAAGATGTGGCACATATATACAATGGAATATTACTCAGCCATAAAAAGAAACGAAATTGAGCTATTTGTAATGAGGTAGATAGACCTAGAGTCTGCCATACAGAGTGAAGTAAGTCAGAAAGAAAAAGACAAATACCGTATGCTAACACATATATATGGAATTTAAGAAAAAAAAAGTCATGAAGCACCTAGGGGTAAGGCAGGAATAAAGACGCAGACCTACTAGAGAACGGACTTGAGGTTATGGGGAGGGGGAAGGGTGAGCTGTGACAGGGTGAGAGAGAGTCATGGACATATACACACTAGCAAACGTAGTAAGGTAGATAGCTAGTGGGAAGCAGCCGCATGGCACAGCTATATTGGCTTGGTGGTTTGTGACAGCCTGGAGGGGTGGGATAGGGAGGGTGGGAGGGAGGGAGACGCAAGAGGGAAGACATATGGGAACATATGTATATGTATAACTGATTCACTTTGTTATAAAGCAGAAACTAACACACCATTGTAAAGCAATTATACCCCAATAAAGATGTTAAAAAAAAAAAAAAAAGAGTAGTAAACATCCAGAGTCAACGTCATGCCTGCTGAGCTCCTCAGTTCTGTCAAGTTTGTTCCCAGCGTTTGGATCACTGAAGAAATGCCACAAGCCTTAAACATATAATTGTTACTGCCATATTCGAGAAGGAAGACAAGAAAGAAAATTATGACAGTGGTGGCCTGTTTGTTCTTTCAGCAGCCAGAAAGCACTGAACTTGGCCAGAATTCTTCTGGATGACGTATGTAGCAAATGCCTCTGGCTCCCAATGTCATCTCTCCTCAGCCCACCTCGGTTTGTAGCCGCAGCTGCAGTGGACAGTTCCATGCAAGTTCATACTCACCTTGTGCTGATAATGCCATGCTTCATGTGTGCACCGTGTGTCTTTCTCCCCTCTTCCCCAGGGCTTTCTCTGATGCCGCAGGAGCCTGTTCAGTCTCCATGCATGTGCAGCCCCAAAGTGTGGGGACGTTAACACCCCCAAGGTCAACCCTCAAACAGTGAGAGACAGAACGCAGTTGATAAATGCTCCAGCCTCCTGTCCTTTGGGTGGACAATTCTGGGGGGCTTTGTGTATGCTTCTCAAGTGGTCCTGACTGGTTCCAGTCCTCACTGCCCGGAGTGGGGATCCTGGTATACAGACTTATTCTGGTTTTTTTCTTCTTTCTTTTTTTACTCTCCTCGTTTCCTCACCCCTGCTTCTTGGAATCATCTCCCAAGAAATCACTTGTACCCAAGGCCTTGTCTCACTCTGCTTTTTTCTTTTTTAAATTTTAATTTTATATTGGAGTATAGTTGATTAACAATGTTGTGTTAGTTTCAGTATACAGCAAAGTGGTTCAGTTATATATATACATGTATTTCTTCTTTTTAAAATTCTTTTCCCATGTAGGTTATTACAGAATATTGAGCAGAGTTCCCTGTGCTATACAGTAGGTCCTTGTTGGTTATCTGTTTTAAATATAACAGTGTGTACATGTCAGTTCCAAACTCCCAGCCTATCCCTCCCCTCTGCCCCCCACCCCCTGACGCTTCCTCCCTGGTAATGATAAATTCATTCTCTAAGTCTGTGAGTCTGTTTCTGTTTTGTAAATAAGTTCATTTTATCATTTTTTTTTTTAGATTCCACATGTAAGTGATATATGATATTTGTCTTTCTCTGTCTGACCTACTTCACTTAGTATGACAATCTCTAGGTCCATCTATGTTGCTGCAAATGGCATTATTTCATTCTTTTAAACGGCTGAGTAATATTCCATTGTATACATATGTATCACATCTTCTTTATCCATTCCTCTGTTGATGGACATTTAGGTTGCTTCCATGTCTTGGCTATTGTATACAGTGCTGCAGTGAACATTGGGGTGCATGTATCCTTTCAAACCATGTTTTTCTCCAGATATATGCCCAGGAGTGGGATTGCTGGATCATCTGATAGATCTATTTTAGTTTTTTGAGGAACCTCCATATTGTTCTCCATAGTGACTGTACCAATTTGTCTTTCCACCAACAGTGTAGGAGGGTTCCCTCTTCTCCACATCCACTCCAACATTTATTGTTTGTACACTTTTTGTTGATGGCCATTCTGACTGGTGTGAGGTGATATTTCACTGTAGTTTTGATTTGCATTTTTCTAATAATTAGTTGTGCTGAGCATCTTTTCATGTGCCTGTTGGCCATCTGTATGTATTCTTTGGAGAAATGTCTGTTTAGGTCTTCTGCCCATTTTTTGATTGGGTTGTTTGTTTTCTTGATATTGAGCCACATGAGCTGTTTGTAAATTTTGGAGATTAATCTCTTGTTGGTTACATCATTTGCAAATATTTTCTCCCATTCTGTGGGTTGTCTTTTCATTTTTTTTTATGGTTTCCTTTGCTGTGCAAAAGCTTTTGAGTTTAATTAGGTCCCATTTGTTTATTTTTGTTTTTATTTCCATTACTCTAGGAGACAGATCAAAAAAGATATTGCTGCAATTTATGTCAGAGAGTGTTCTGCCTATGTTTTCCTCTAAGAGTTTTATAGTATCTGGTCTTATATTTAGTTCTTTAATCCATTTTGAGTTTATTTCTGTGTATCAGACTCTGCTTTTTTTTTTTCTTGCGGTATGCGGGCCTCTCACTGCTGTGGCCTCTCCCGCTGCGGAGCACAGGCTCCGGACGCGCAGGCCCAGCGGCCATGGCTCATAGGCTCAGCCGCTCCGCAGCATGTGGGATCTTCCCGGACCGGGGCACGAACCCGCATCCCCTGCATTAGCAGGCAGACTCTCAACCACTGTGCCACCAGGGAAGCCCCAGACTCTGCTTTTGATTGAACCCAAACCAAGACAATACTAAGTGTGTACTCTAGAATTTTAATGAAGCTTCAAAGAAGATTCAGGTGCTTCACTGCTGCCTTGACTGCATGGGGGATGAAGGAAAGAATAGGAAACACCATTGGGCTTCTGAATATGTTTTATTGACCTTCAGAAACATTCTCGTATTTGAGAGCATAACTGCCAAGTAATTTTTTCTGGCTTATCAGCATCCCAGTGCCACAATAGTGTGGATAAGGGGAGTAGGGATGAAGGAAGTACCGCTATTTGTTTTATGTCCTCTATAAGGCTCTTTTTATGGATTACATTTAATCCACTGAATAACCCTTAAAGATGGACATTAGAATCTCCACTTTGTAAAAGTCTGAGGATAAAACAATTAAATAACTTGCCCCAAGCCACAGTAACCAGTAAATGGCAGATTCCAGTTACTAGTGATTCCACTTCAAAGCCTGTGCTTGTTTATATCACTTCACTGGTAGTACTTTTAAATGGATAATGTTGTATTTAATTTATTTGTTCACATGTTCAATATTTTTTAAACTTTATTTTAAAAATTTTATTCAAGGTAATGTGTGTACATGGTACAAAATTCAAACATCCAGGAAGGTATGCAATGAAAAGCATATCTTCCTCCCACCTCTGCTCCAGGCCTGTTGAGGAGGCTTCTGCTGTTATTGGTTTCTTGTCTATTCTTCCAGAGATTTCTTTATATATATGTATTATCTTATTTTTATTTTTTACATATACCATGCACATTGCTCTTTTCTTTGTCTTGCTAATTTTCCTTAAAATATGTTAGATATCCTTTAAGTTGATTATAGAAAGTTGATTCATCATTTTTTTTTTCTTTGCGGTACGTGGGCCTCTCACTGTTGTGGCCTCTCCCATTGCGGAGCACAGGCTCCGGACGTGCAGGCTCAGCGGCCATGGCTCACGGGCCCAGCCGCTCCACGGCATGTGGGATCTTCCCAGACCGGGGTACGAACCTGTGTCCCCTGCATCGGCAGGCAGACTCTCAACCACTGCGCCACCAGGGAAGCCCAACTCATTATTTTTAACTGTTGCAGAGTATTCCATTGTAAGGTTGTATCCTAATCTATATCATATGTTAAATTTTATCATAGAAAATATTAATACTTTTTGATACTGGTTGAACCAATTATTTAAAAATTCTTTTAAAACAAATTAGTGGCATGAATTATCTATAGCTTATAAAACACAAGGAATGTTTTCTAAAAACAAAAATAAATGGTCTTTTTATCTGTTAATGAACAGCAAATTTTGAAATGAGCAGAATTTCAATTCCTTTCAATTAGATATCTCTGTCTCTGTCTGTTTCTTCTGTCTTTCTCTTTTGCCCTTACCTTTGATAACCATCTTTTAAGATTATGCTATGTTCACTCTCAGCATCCTAAGGACTAAGTTTGGAAGTTATGGTCATTGTCAACTTAATTCCATTTCTATTGGTTCAGAGGCCTTTTTCAGGCACCAAGTTCAGAAACTGTGTGCTTTTTTTTTTTTTTTTTCTGTTAACACTTATAGGATAGATATATTGGTTATGGATATTTTTCAGGAGACATAAAAAAATTCAAAATGTGTACATAAGATAACTCCAAATAGTTATTCCGACTTTTCTTAGATTTATAAAGCCCTCTTAAAATTTGTGTTCGGAGCATACTTATTTGTATGACTAAAGGAAGATTCCATGAGTCTCCTGATGAAACTAACTAGTAAACTATAATTTGTAAAAGGTCTGATCTTTCATATTATATTTTATTCTATCCTGTCCTGGAACTATGCTAGAATAGTCACTCAAGTTCAGTTTTTGAAAAGCTATCCATTAATGTTTTCTATAGATACACAAATATTTTTCTTTTCTTTGAACTTTGAATTTTGAGATGATTATAGGTCCATGTGCAGTTTTGAGAAATAATACAAAGAGATTTCATGTACCGTTTACCCAGTTTCCCCCACTGGTAACATCTTGCAAAATTATAGTACACTTGCACAACCAGGATGTTGACATTGGTATAGTCAAGATAACAAATATTTCCATCACCACAAGGATTCCTCACGTTGCCCTTTTATAGCCACATCTACTTCCTTCCCACTCCCATCCTCTCTTTAACCCCTGGCAACCACTAATCTGGTCTCCATTTCTATAATTTTTTAATTTCAAGAATGTTTTATAAATGTAATCATATAGTGTATACATACTTCTTTTTTTTACAGCTTCTTCAGGAATCAGAGTTAAATTTATAGATTATATTCCTAAATTGACAAAACACATTTTCTGTTTCACATTGGTCTATTTTTTTTAAAAATCAAATCACCCCTTAAGTAGTCAACATTTTCATTTGTAGACACTCATTCAAACTTACTGAATTAGATATGATTCCCTGGAAACTGACTTTGAGATGGAGACTTGTATATTGAAGGTCCATTGGAGCTTGGTCTCTTCCCTCAGTAGTTCCTTGTAAGGAACTGAGGGAGGTGGGATTGGGCAGAAGGAGAAGCCGCTCCACAGCACAGTTGTAACTGAGATCTCAGCTCATCTACGGGGAGCACTGAAACGATATGGTCCTTCAGAGTTGTCCCAAATTGAGGGAAAGAGGCTAGATCTATACATCTGTATTCTATTTCCATTGATTCTTTGTATACATTTTAGAATTAGCTTGTAGATTTTAACAAAGGATTCTGCTGTGATTTTGATTTGAATTGTGTTGAATCTATAAATGTATTTGAGGGAATTCCCTGGCGGTCTAGTGATGAGGACTCAGCATTTTCACTGCCGGGGCCTGGAACTAGGATCGATCCCGCAAGCCAAGCAATGTGGCCCCCCCACACAAAAAAAATCTATTTGATAGGAATTGACACATTAAGAATATTGAATCTTCCAGTCATTAAATATGTATATCTGTATTTATTTAGGTCTTCTTTGATTTCTTCTTTCATTGGTGTTTTGTAGTTTTCAACATATATACAGATGTATATATTTTGTTAAATTTATACACAAGTATTTCATTTTTGGTGTTATTGGAAATGATATTTAAAAAAACTAAATTTCCAGTTGCGTTGCTAGTATACATTGTCCTGTGATTTTGTTAAACTGACTCATTAGTTTTACTAGCTTTTTGTGCATATTCTTTAAATTTTTCTCCTTAAATAACAATGATATCATCTGTAGGGAGAGACAGTGAAGTTTTCTTTCTTTCTTTTAAATTGGTATGGCTTTTATTTCTTTTTCTTTCTCTCACTGGCTATGTCCTTCATTTAAATGTTAATTACAAATGGTGAGAACAGACATCTCTGCCTTGTTTCTTATCTTGGGAGAAAACATTTGGTCTTTAACCATTATGTATGATTTTAGCTATAGGTTTTGGTAAGTGCCCTTTATTAGAGTGAGGAATTTCTCTTCTATTTCTATTTTGCTGAGAGATTTTATGGTGAATGGATGTTGAATTTTATCAATTTTTTTTTTCCTGTGTCTACTGAGATGATGGTAATAGTTTCTCTTTTAGTCTTGATGTGGTGAATTATGTTGCTTGATTTTTCAAATGTTGAATTAACCCTGCATTCCTGGGATAAATTCTATTTGGTCATGCTATATTCCTTTTACAAATATACTCCTGGATTTGATTTGCTAATATTTTGTGGGAGTTTTTACATCTATGTCCATGAAAGATAATGGTTTGTTGTAACGTCTTTGTCTGGTTTGAGTATTCAGGGTAATGGGCTAGCTTATTAAATGAGACAAAGTGCTCATTCCTCTTCTATTTTTTGGAAGAGTTTGTGTCGTGTTGACATTTTAAATTCTTTTTTTCCTTTTAAAAGTTTAACAGATTTTACTGTTAAAGCCATCTAGGCCTGTAGTTTTCTTTGTAGGATGTTCTTAATTGAAAATTTATTTTCTTTAGTAGATACAGGAAAATTCAAATTATTTATTTCTTCTTGAGTAAGCTTTGGTAGTTTGTGTCTTTTAAGGAAACTGTCCATTTCATCTACTTTGTCAAGTAGATGTCCATGGGTTGTTTGTAATATTCACTTATTATTTCTATGACTGTATTATCTGTAGTATTCTTTTCTTTTTTCTTAATCAATCTGGCTGGAAGTTTGTTAATTTTATTGATCTTTTCAAACTAGCTTTTTGTTTGTTTTTTTTTCTATTTTCAAATTCATAGATTTCTGCTCTTCTTCTTATTATTTCTTTTCTCTTGCTTGCTTTGAGTTTAATTTGTACTTCTTTTTCTTGTTTCTTAAGGTGGAAGCTTAGATCATTGATTTGAGACTGCTTTTTTCCCCCAATAAAAGCATTTAATGCTCTGCACTTCTCTTTATGCACTGTTTATACATTGTGAGCTGCATCTCATAAATTTTGGTATATTGCATTTTTATTTTATTTTTATTTTAATTAAAATATTTTCTAATTGCTCTTCTTACTTTCTCTTTGACCAATGGGTTATTTAGAAGTACATTGTTTAATTCCAAATATTTGGGGAAATTTTTGAGGTATGTTTCTGGTTTTGATTTCTAGTTTAATTCTGTCATTGCCAGAGAACATACTTGATATCATTTCAATTATTTTAAATTTTGAGGGGCTTGAATATTTCTTGGTGAATGATCTATGTGCACTTAGAAGAATATGTATTCTGCTGGTGTTGGGTGTCAGTTATATCGAGTTGGTTAATTGTGTTGTTCAGGTTCCCTGTATCCTTACTGGATTTCTGTTTTTTTGTTCTGTTAATTACCATTGAAGTCACCACCTATAATTGTGGATGTGTCTATTTGTCTTTTCACCTCTATCAGTTTTTGCTTTGTGTATTCTAAACCCTATCTGTTAGGAATGTAAACATTTAGAATTGTTTTGTCTTCTTAGTGAATTAACCCTTTTATCATTATAATATTCCTTGTTTTGCTCTCTGCTTTTCCCGGTCTTATTATAGTCACTCCAGCCTTCTTTTGTTGATGTTTTGTAAGATATGTATAGTTCCATCCTATACTTTTAATCTACTTACATCTTTAGGTTTAAAGTGGGTTTCTTATAGACACTATGCAGTTGGGTCTTACTTTTTTGCTGTTTGGTAATCTCTGTTTTTAAAATGATGAATTTTATCATTTATATTTAATGTAATAATTGACATGGTTAAAACTATATCTACCATTTTCCTAGTGGTTTTTTGTTTGCTCCATTACCTTTGCTCTTCTTTTTCTTTTTTTCTTTGTCTGCTTTTGCCTTGAGTATTTCTAAAAATTCCCCTTTATCGCCATTACTTGGCTTATTATTTACGTTTCTTTTAAAGATTTTCTTAGTTGTTTCTTAGTACTTAAATATATATATTTATATAATCACAATCTAACTTCAAATAGTATTGTACTACTTCACATATTACATAAGAACCTTACAACAGCATATTCCCAATCTGTCCCTCTTTCCTTTAATTTTCTATGCAATCTTTGTCATATACTTTACTTTTACATATATTATACTATAAACCATGAATTCATTGCTACTATTTTAAAGTTAGTCAGTTATCTTTTAGAGCTGTTAAAATGAGGAGAATACTTTTAACATTTACCTTTATTTTAATCATTTCTGGAGATGTAATTTCATTGTGTACTATCAAGTTTGCTTCTGACATTGTATTTCTTATTACTAAAGAACTTCTTAAAAAACATATTTTGTAGTGCAGGTCTGTTGGTAATGAATTCTCTCAGCTTTTGATAGAAAGATATTTTCAGTGGATATAGGATTCTGAGGAGAGATTTTTTTCCCTCTTTTCAGGATTTTAAAGGTGTCACTCTATTGTCTTCTAGATTGTGTAGTTTACGACGGATAGTCTGCTATAATTCATGTCATTTTTACTCAGTATGTTACATGTCTTTCTCCCCCCATCTTTGTTTGGCCTTCTGAATTTTCTCTTTGTCATTGGTTTTCAGCAGTTTGAATATGATTTACTGAGAAGTGTGTGCCTGTTTGTACGTGTATGTGTGAAGGGCTGTTTTTTGTTTTGTTTCTTGTTTTTAGTGTTCATCCTTTTTGGGGTTTTCTGAGTTTCTTTGATTTGTGGTTTGCTATATTTCATTATTTTAGGAAAATTCTTGGCCATTATCTTATTAAATATTTCTCTAGCTTGTTCTATTCCTCTTTTTCTGGTATGTTAGATCATTTGATATTATCCCACAACTCTTGGGTGCTCTGTTCTGTTTTATTCACTCATTTTCTTCTTAGTGTTTCGATAATACCTATTGACCTGTCCTTAAGTTCACTGTTTTTTTCCTTGAGTGTGTTGGTTCTACTGATGAGCCTGTTGAAGGCATATTTCATGTCTAATACCAGGTTTTTATACATGTTAGAATATTTCCAGTTTTCTATTCCTTATAGTTTCCAAATATCTGCTGAAATTTGCTGTATGCATGTTGTCCACCTTTTCTCTTAAAGCTTTTCCCATATTAATTATAGTTTGATAGTTCCAACATCTGATTCTGGTTATGCTGATTGATTTGTCTCTTGATAGTGCAATTTTCCCTCATTTATTTTTAGTGTTTTTTAAAAATAATTTTTTTTTTTTTTTTTTTTTGCGGTACGCGGACCTCTCACTGTTGTGGCCTCTCTCGTTGCGGAGCACAGGCTCCGCACGCACAGGCTCAGCGGCCATGGCTCATGGGCCTAGCCGCTCCGCCGCATGTGGGATCTTCCTGGACCGGGGCACGAACCTGCGTCCCCTGCATCGACAGGTGGACTCTCAACCACTGCGCCACCAGGGAAACCCTAAAAATAATTTTTGATTAAATGTTGGGCATCATGTATAGGAAAGCAAAGACTTAGGTAAATAGTATTTATGACTGAAATCGGCACAACTTTTGTAATGCTAGGTCATATGTGTGTGTGTTTGTGTGTGTGTATGTGTGTGTGGCTAGGGGAGTTGAGTTAATATAATCAGGAGCTGAGTCGGATTCAGACTTGGCATCAAAGCTTCTAGGGTTACTCTTTGTTTAGGTTGGGACCTGAGTTACTGAAGGGTTTTTGGCAATGTTTGTGTTCTACTCTTAGCTTTTGGCTTTTCCTATGTAGCTGTGTCTTATAAGTGGTCTCTTCATGTTCATGTTTTTCCCCTGCTGGTGATAGATTGTTTTTGCTTCTTACTTGGAGCTTGCTAGCCTGGTGGTGGGAGTTGGGAAGGTTTCTATTGTCGGGATTTGGCCTTACTCTTAGGCAAGCCCTGTATCCCTGAATCTTAGAGGTTAGACTTTCTTTGTGATCCTGCCCCTTTCTCCATCATAGCCAAACTCTGCCTTGTTCTGTGTCAGGTCTTGTGAAGAAGAGTTTCTTGCCTTTCTCCCAGTTATAGGAGGTCTCTAAAGGCCTGAGTTCAGGACAGTGTCCTACCCCTCCCCCAAAGGAAGAGAGTTTTGTTTTTTACCCTTCCCTCAGCAACAGTGGGTTTATGTATGTGCCTTTGGGGTGCCAGGCTTTGCTGCCTTTACCCCAGCAACCTAAAGATTTTGTTCTGTAGAAAAGCAGGGTGGGGCAGGGCTTTGTGTCTTTTCGTCTGTGGCAGGTGTTCCTGTTCTCCCAGCCTGCACCATTGAAGGAAGCTTTCTCTGGTTTTCTGCCCTACCCTTAATCTGTTTTATGCATATAACAGAGGCCAGAGGAGAAGAGCCAGTGTGAACTCTCTTTGTTTCTGCAGCCATCAGGGATTTTATACACTCATACTAGTGTACACTCAGTTTAACAATTTATTAAAAATTTTAGTTGAATTTTTCTTACATTCTTGTGTGGTGCTGTGAGTCTCTCCTCTTGTGCTCTGCCACAAAGTAAGGCAGCATTTATGTTTTTGTCTCCTTAGAGATGTCTATCTTTCCTTATTATTTAAGGCTACTTGGTGGCCATGTATTTTTGCTCTGGTAGGTTCAAGGAAAGTTATGATTTTGTATTTTATCTGGATTTTGTTGTTGTTGCTGTTCAGGTAGGGAGGCTCTTTCCAGCTTTCTAAATCATAGGTAGAAGTGCAGTTACTTTAGTTGCATCTTTAAGGGGCCATTCCACTGCTCTATAAGGCCAGTGGTTCTGGGTAGTGTGGTATATGATATGTGTCCAGTGCCACACCTTTGCTGTAAAGTTGGTTTTGTGGCTTGATGCAGTGTTTTGTGGTATCTCATGTTGGTAAATCAGGTACTCTCTAAGTTCTTGGATATTAGTGCTGGCTTAAGCCATAGGGGCAGGAAAGGTAACCCTATAACCAGATCCAGGTTGTTCCCAGTGATGATCCCATTTAAGATGAATCTCTATTCCTTCAAAGGTGGAAGACTTCTTAGTCATCTTGCCACCGAGGGGATATTTGATCTCAAGGGATGGTGCCATACTGGGAGTTAGCATTGATCTCAGTTGCTGCCGGGTTGGACATTCAGCAGTGGCAATAGTTAGATCAGCCTTGGTAAGTGGAAGCCCATGCTATTGGGTTCATGCATATCTTCCATTCCTGCTGCCACACTTACTTCATTAATGACCTATGCTAGCACTGGTGTTGGAAAAATACGGAGGTTGGATGACATCAACAGGCTAAGTCATACTGCCTCTGGTTATTTAGGACTTCTTCTCTGGTAAATGCTCCCTGGTGACAGTTAACCTGTAATACAAAGATCTTCATACTTTTGCGCTCACTCGCATGTATCCATCCACATGCCTTTCCCTTGAACTTCCTTGTTCCTTATCCTCCAATCCATTTTCTCCCTCCAGGCCCCTAAAAAAACAGCCAGGACATTCTCTACTGCCCATGGGTCTGTGTATGTTCTTATCCTGGGCTACTACTCTTTTCACGTAAAGTGAATGGCAAAACACACTGCCTGGAGCTCTGTCCATTGGGAGGATTTTACTTTATTGCTCTCTTCCATGATCACTTCTGGGTGGGGTTTGTAGTGCAGCAGTACGTTTTTGGCTTTCATCCACATACCGAGCTAACCCATATATGAACCAAGCCTGGCATTTTTCCCCTTCCATCATTTAGTCAAATGAGGCTTCTCTCCATTCCACACAGCCATAGTTGAGATTTGAGTGAGGGGTGTCAGGCAATAGTGGTGGACCGTAGAGAGGGTATGACTCACTTGTTTATGCTGCTTACTTGTGTCCTCTGGCCCTGCTCATTCCCAATCCTGAATGTATGACTTCCATCTTACTTTGGATTATTGCTGTGCCTTCTCAGTGTAATGACTTTGGTCATTCGCCCATGATGGGAAGCTTCGTCTGCATGGCTACTTGATGTTCCTATCAGAGCCTGTAGGATGGCAGCAGTTTAAATGGTGTATAGTTCTCTGCTGCAGATTCCATATCTTTGCCCCAGATTACTTGCGATCTTTGGTCTCTTGTGGGAGGACTGTCCTGTGCATTTTAAAACTTTAGGAGCATCCCTTGCCTCTACCCATAAGATGCCAATAGCCTCACTCTTTGCTTCCCTCATCTGTGACAAGCACAAATTTCTTCAGACATTGCCAAGAGTTCCCTTCAGAGCAAAATTTCCCCTGATTGAGAACTACTGGTCTAGACAACCTGAGTTCCTTTTTGGACTATCTTATTACATGGGGAGAGAGAGTTAACATAGCCCTAGGGCAAGATTCTAGGTGTATATTGTCAGTCTCATGTGAATGTGAACTTCTGATCTTCTTTTATAGGAATGGAAAGGAATCCATTCCCCAGATCAGTGGCCTCATACCAAGCGCTCAAGGCTCTGTTTATCTGCACTAGCAAAGATAACCACATCTGGAACGGAGCTGCAATTGTGGCTACTGCTTGGTTATATTTATAGTACTTTACTCTCATCTACCATGAGCCATTTGTTTTTCTTTTAGAGGCCAGATAGGTGAATTAAATGGAGGTAACAAGAGGGACCATCACCCTTACGTGCTTTACATCTTTGACGTGGTACTATTCTTGCCATTCTCTCCAGGAAATGATGTTGTTTTTGATTTACTACCTTGGCTGGGAGTAGGAGGCAGTTTCTAAGGCTTTTGCGTGGATTTCTGCCCTATAATAGCACTTACCCCACAGGTCAAAGAACCAATATGAGGATTCTGCCAACTACAAAGTATGTCTGGTCCAATTATATATTTGGAGACTAGAAAATAATCAGTCCTGTGTTGAAGTACCCAGTGGTTGGAGTGAACCCAATTTGAACTACAGCTTGGCTACAACACCATTTATTACCTTGCCCCCTTATGTTCGCACTTGAAAAGTGAAGTCATAATGGTGCTTTGGGTCCCCAGATATCAATGTCTTTCAGACCCTGTGTCCAACAGTCCTTAAAAGGTCTGAGTGTTCCTTTTCTCCATTGCATAATTTTCCAAGTAAATGGTGATACATTCATTTAGGGAAGGAACGGGAGAATTATTACTGAATACATTTGATGCAGTGTTTCAGGGTTCATCATCTCAGGGACCTGACCTCTCCTTCAGTCAGTAGATTTTGTATTTGAGAACTGGCTCAGGACTATATAAGAAATTATGACTTTACTAGACTGACTGCCCTTAGTTTCCTAATCATCTATCCTTGACTTTAAAAAGTTGTATAAATTAAGCAAATTGTATAAATTACTCTTGTTGCTGTATAAGTTGTATAAATTACTCTTGTTGCTGCCCACAGTTTTTTGCTTCTGTGAACACTGTGTTCCAATAACCATCTCCAGGGCTTCCCTGGTGGCGCAGTGGTTAAGAATCCGCTTGCCAATGCAGGGGACACGGGTTTGATCCCTGGTCGGGAAAGATCCCACATGCCACGGAGCAGCTAAGCCCGTGCACCACAACTACTGAGCCCGTGCTCTGCAACAAGAGACGCCACTGCAATGAGAAGCCCGTGCACCGCAGCAAAGAGTAGCCCCCACTCGCCGCAACTAGAGAAAGCCCACGTGCAGCAGCAAAAACCCAATGCAGCCAAAAAATTTAAAATAAATTTAAATTTAATTTATTTTTAAATAAATTAAAAAAAAATCTCCATATCTCTTTGGATATTGAGGTGCCCTGGTTGCCACTTTGGTCTTGCCATTCATCACAATAATTGGGCCCACTTTGCCTTTGATGGTTAAGTGTTATCAGTGGACGTCTTTTATCTCAGGTTCTGGAGTTTCTCTTCTATAACAGTATCTCCTGCCATCAACCCTGGCCTACAGAGTACACACTGAGCTTCTCCATGATGCTGATGTCTCTTTCCTTAACACATTCCATATAGGTAACTGGTAGATGGAGTACTCTGGTCCCTTTCATGCACATGGCTGACGGGTTTTCTGGACTTAAAGTAGTATGCCCGTTCTAGCATAGCTCCTTCTATCATCGTTTTAATTTCCTTTGTCCAATATTATGGCAATTCTGTAATTTCTACTTTACTTAGTGTGGGCCACTGATTTCCCAAACTTCCAGGAGCTATCATAGCACAGTGTGTTAGAATTGTTTACTGGGATCCTTACCACTGAGTAATCTACTTATGGTAGTTGGGGGATGGGTAAATCAGCCTTGAAGAGGGGGTTTGGGTGGAGTACCAGAGTATCCACTCGCTAACTTACTCAGAATCACAATATACCTGCTGTTACCTCCTGTATTAGTTTCGCAGTGGCCTTTGTCAAAAGCAATACAACCTACCATGGTAGCATGATTTCTAAACACGTGACTCAGACAATGTAATAAACAGAATTTAAAGATGATAAGCTCAAGCATCAAAGAAACACAAGATATATTTACTGAAGGAAAGCTTTACACGATATGACAGAGATATGGGAAATGGCAACTACAATCAACAGACTAACCAGTGAACAGGTAGGAGGGATGCCTCCAGCCAAAGAGAAAAGTTAGTCCCTTTATTTAAATAATTGTAATTAAAAAAATCCAGAAACTGTATTCACATGTGGACACTGTGCTGAGGTCTGTTCATTATTATTTGGCCTTTTCAATCCAATAGAGAGATTATAGTCACTATAGCCAATACCATCCTTTATTATACAATATAATGACGATAGCAACCATTTACTGGGTGTTTATGGTACCAAGTGTTTTATAAAGCATTAGCTCCCTAATTACTGATGTATGCATGTGAAGGGGTGACTATAAGGAAATGACACTTGTCAAAGCTGTCACCTTCATGGTTATATACTTATTCCAATGAAGTCAATTACCGTAATCCAAACAGTTCCATCACTCCCGTTTGGGGATTGCTGTCAGGAACTGTGAACATTACCGTGAAATCCTTGATGTGGTACATCGTTATTCTCTGCAAGAGGATTTGGTTATTTGAAAATAGTCGAGTCATTCAGCGCCAATCTTGGTGAATAATTTGGAGAGGTATTCAAAGTAGGTAACATGATTTTAGTTCTTTAAAATAAAAAAAATTGACTTCTTGACTATTAAGCACCAATAATCTCAGTTTTCTTGGATGTTTGTAAACCATCCCTAAAGCGTTTCTCAACAAGTAGTTCCAGAATGTGCTCTGAGCAATGACAGCGTTGTTGGTACTCCTAAGGGGCGTACCTGAAGAGTGACACTTCCTTAGGTTAAATTCTATTAATTAAATTTATTTTGCTTTGTACACAGACAAAGAACTGGAGGGGAAGTAACATATTGATTTAAAAATAGAAAGGTATATTTCCTCAAATTAAAAATATGAGTTTATCCATTTTCTATTCAAGTCACATTTGTTCTGCCCAGTCTACTTTATAATATAAGGTGATAGGTTTGTTTTCATATACTTTATCTTTAGAATCTTTTTAAAATTGAAGTATAGTTGATGTATAATACTATATGTTACAGGTGTACAGTATAGTGATTCAAAATTTTTAAACTTTATACTCCACTTATAGTTATTATAAACTATTGGCTATATTCCCTTGTTGTATAATATATCCCTGTGGCTTGTTTTACACCTAATAGTTTGTACCTCTTACTCCTCTACCCCTACGTCGCCCCTCCCCCCCTTCCTTGTCCCCACTGGTAGCCACTAGTTTGTTCTCTATGTCTGTGAATCTGCTGCTTTTTTGTTATATTCACTAGTTTGTTGTATTTTTAGGATTCCACATATAAGTAATATCATACAGTATTTGTCTTTCTCTGTCTGACTTATTTCACTTAGCGTAATGCTCTCCAAGTCCATCCATGTTGCGGCAAATGACAAAACGTCATTCTTTTTTATAGCTGAGTGGTATTCCATTGTGTATGTATCTGTGTGTGTTATATGTATGTGTGTGTGTGTATATATATATATATATATATATCTCACATCTTTATTCATTCATCTGGTGATGACACATCTTGCTTCTATATATTGGCAATTTTAAATAATGCTGCTATGAACATTGATGTGCATGCTTCTTTTCAAATTAGTGTTTTTGGTTTTTTTCGGATATATACCTAGGAGTGGAATTGGTGAGTCATATTGTATTTCTATTTTTAGTTTTTTGAGAAATCTCCATACTGTTTTCCGTAGTGGCTGCACCAGTTTACATTCCCACCAACAGTATACTAGGGTTCCCTTTTCTCCACATCCTCACC